>NW_022195142.1:0-221758 GCF_008641045.1 Pistacia vera
AAAATAAAAAAGAAAGAAATGGTAATAAGGAAAGTACAAAAATGTCCTCTAGAGCTGTAATAGCCACCTTCAATTTTCCCTCTATATATAGCAGGCCAATTCTCTTTCATTTTACCTCACACCAAGACCAAAGCCAAAATCCAAACAATCAATCAATCAATCCTCTTTCTCAAGTGTTAAAACCACACACATTTCTCCAGTTTTCTTCTCTAAACAATCTCTTTCTTTGGTCTGAACACACCATGCCTGAGGCACCAAAGAACTCAGATTACAATCTTGTAGAGAAGAACAAGAAGAGCCTTGAGTTCATTGAAAATGTTACAACAAACGCTGATGAGGTTCAGAAGAAGGTTCTTGGAGAGATCCTCTTTCGCAATGCCCATGTTGAGTATTTGCATAGACATGGCCTTAATGGTCACACTGATAGAGACACTTTTAAGAAAGTCATGCCAGTCATCACTTATGAAGATATCCAGAATGATATCAATCGTATTGCCAATGGAGATACCTCTCCAATTCTCTGTTCTAAGCCCATTTCTGAGTTTTTGACAAGGTAAATCACTGAGCTTTTACATCTTTTAACTTCAAATTTTTCTCCTTTTTGGGAGTTTTGGTTTGATGGGTTCTTTTTGTAGCTCTGGGACATCAGGAGGGGAGAGAAAGTTGATGCCAACAATTGAAGAAGAGCTAGAGAGGAGGTCTCTACTTTATAGCTTATTGATGCCTGTAATGAGCCAGTATGTTCCTGGTTTAGACGAAGGCAAAGGAATGTACTTTTTGTTTATAAAATCTGAGGCCAAGACTCCCGGTGGCCTTGTGGCTCGCCCAGTTTTAACGAGCTACTACAAAAGCTCTCATTTCATAAACAGGCCTTTTGACCCTTCGACAAACTACACTAGCCCAAATGAAACCATTTTGTGCCCAGATTCCTACCAAAGTATGTACTCTCAACTGCTTTGTGGCCTTTGCCAGAACAAAGAAGTCCTTAGAGTTGGTGCTGTTTTTGCCTCTGGGTTCATTAGGGCGATCAGATTTCTTGAAAAACATTGGCCTCTTTTGGCTAATGATATTAGAACTGGCACCATTGACCCCCAGATCACTGACCCATCTGTCCGTGAAGCAGTCACGAAGATCCTTAAACCAGACCCAAAACTTGCTGATTTTATTGAAAATGAGTGCAGTAAGGTTTCCTGGCAAGGGATCATAACAAGGTTATGGCCCAACACTAAGTATGTGGATGTTATTGTGACTGGGACCATGTCACAGTACATCCCAACTCTTGATTACTATAGCAATGGTCTCCCTCTTGTTTGCACCATGTATGCCTCCTCCGAGTGCTATTTTGGTCTCAACCTTAACCCTCTTTGTAAACCAAGTGAAGTTTCCTACACCCTTATACCAACAATGGCCTATTTTGAGTTCTTGCCGGTTCATAGAAACAATGGTGTCACTAACTCTATTTCCATGCCCAAATCACTCAATGAGAAGGAGCAAAAAGACTTGGTGGAGCTTGTTGATGTCAAGCTTGGCCAAGAATACGAGCTTGTAGTCACCACTTATGCAGGTAACTTAAATTGTTTCATAATATATTTTGCAACTTATTGTTACTAATGTTACATGCTTATACTCAATTGTTTAATTTCACTTTTTTCAGGACTTTATCGCTATAGAGTTGGTGATGTGCTGAGAGTGGCTGGATTTAAGAACAACGCACCACAATTCAACTTCATATGCAGGAAAAATGTGGTGCTGAGCATTGATTCAGATAAAACTGATGAGGTTGAGCTGCAAAACGCTGTCAAGAATGCAGTGAACCATTTGATGCCCTTTGATGCAACTCTTGCTGAGTACACAAGCTATGCAGATACCACAACAATCCCTGGTCATTATGTGTTATATTGGGAAATTACCCTCAATGGGACAACCCCAATTCCTCCCTCAGTCTTTGAGGATTGTTGCTTAACAATTGAAGAGTCACTCAACAGTGTATACCGCCAAGGCCGTGTGTCAGATAAGTCAATTGGACCTCTTGAGATAAAGATTGTTGAGCTAGGGACTTTTGATAAGCTCATGGACTATGCCATTAGTTTAGGTGCATCAATAAACCAGTACAAGACCCCAAGGTGTGTGAAATTTGCACCCATTGTTGAGCTTTTGAACTCAAGGGTTGTTTCAAGCTACTTCAGTCCCAAATGTCCCAAGTGGGTTCCTGGTCTCAAGCAATGGAACAACAGAGCAACTACAAGAATTGAAGAAATCAATGGCAAGACTACTCTTTGAATCTTTAGTATTAGCTTTTCATGGAGGTTCACAAGAACTGTTTTCGTGATCATCTTAGGAAAATGTTAAGCATCCTTTTTAGGTTAACCCCATGTCTTTAATGTTTTTCTTTTTTCTTTTTTTTAACTGTTGTTTATGATGCATAGGGACTATAGTCTTGTACAAAAACGGTTCCTGTTTCAAGGAAAGCTTTTAAATTTCCACTTCTAATTGATTGGGCTCTTTTATTAGTCTCTTTCTTTCTTTCTAATTGCCATAATCATCACTTTTCATGGGAATTTGATCTTAATTCCAGCCAGGAATCCTGCCCACTTATATCAGTTTCATGAATCATGACTATTTACCAAAACGGCAAACAAGAAAGCCACCCACTTATCAACTCCTATCTTTATCTTTTTTCTATTATTTTCTCAAAAAAGCATACCAACTTTTTTCTTTTCTATAAGTTAAAAAGTTTAAACTCTTCTAAATATGCCAAATTAAATATATAATTCAGAGTAACCCTCAAGAAAGTCAGAAGTAACCTATATATCTCACTCTCATGGATCTCATTTGAGCAACCAAACTTCACAGAAAACCAGCTTAATTAAATAAAAGAAAGAACCATGCCCTTTGGTTTGGCTTATAAGAAATGCATGGAGATAAAAGTATATCTTTTTTTCCTTATGCAACATGAGTTACACATAGATATTGCAGAAAGCATAAAGCAAGATGGTTGATTATTATTACTTAGTTTGAAGAATGAAGATGATGAAAATGGTGTTGGGTTTGTAACGTATGAATGCAAATGACAAAAAAGCAAATACAATCCTATTGTTATTATTATTGTCAGTGTATGTGTCAGTTGGACCCAATCTGCGTTGCAGCCGTAAAAATAGCCGGGAATTCTGACACGAATTAAAAACCCAGAAGACAAAAACTGTTCAAGGGCCAAAACAATTTTGTTGTGGAGTAGCAGGACAGATAAGGAAGAATCAGAAAATGTTCCCCTCTCTTTGCCCTTGTCTCTGAAAACAAACAAAAACACTTTTGTTTTCTAGAAAACAGTTTTTTCAGGGAGGTCAGTCAAAACAATTATGGCACTCTCCAGACACAACCCCAGAAAAAAGAGAGGCAATTTTCCAGAGACGTTTTTCAGTTTCTTCATTTTTATTTTCAAAAAAAAAAAACAACAGATGGGTGGTGGAGATAAGGTCTCTCTTTTGTTTTTTGTTTTCTGTAGTGCTTCAGTTTCTTTTGCAGTTTTGTCTACTTCCATCATTTCTTTGCCCATTTTTTTCTCACATTAACTCGCTTCTCCACTTCATTTCTGCTTCTTACAAATTGCTTTTCATATTCAATTATGCTTTTATAAATTTAAACTACTTATTAATATGTGATTTTATTACTACTTGGAACACTTAAATACCGAGTGGGAAGTGCTTTTTAGTCTCCAATAGCACTTTTTAATTTACTTATAACTAGTGTTAATTGGAATAAGCCAGCAAAAAACTATGTTTTGAACTACTTTGTTTTGAAACAGTTAGATCGTTACCATTTTTTTTTTCTCTTCGTAACCGAGATGTTCGAGTCAATTTACACATACCTCAACTAATCTTCGAGATCCATTAAACACCCTATAAATTCAAAGAACCAAATAAGTCACAATATTATTGTAGTAGATGACCTCAAGGTTTAAACCCAAGAATTCAAATAATTAAGCAAACTTTTTTTATCGGTAAACCAATCCCTTGGGATTACATCAAATACTATTGTTTTACTCTATATATATATATATATATATATATATATATTAATTTCGATTGAAAATAAAAAGCACTAAAAATTTTAGTGGTTAGAAATGATGGGTACACATCATTTATGGTTGCCCCAAAATCTAAATTGAATTTTAGCTTGTACCATAAGAAATGATAAAGTATTTGACTTAAAATTCTTCTTTGTTGTTGTATCAAATGATGAGTAAACATATATTAGAAGGTGGATTCCAATTCTGATATTTTCTCCAACCAATTTCATTTGCTATTCTCACTATCTACTTATCCATTTCAACTATCTACTTTAATTTGTCACACTTATATCTATTCATCACTTTTATGAAAAACTTTGCTTTATGCATCATCTCACATCAGTTGCTCCTTGCAATCATAATTTAAAAATGGCTAACGCCATCTGAAAGCTACTACTTGGACATGAAAGAAATGGAATGGGTAGTCGCTATAAGAGTAAACTACCTTTTCCCACCCAAGGTTTGCCTCCATCACACTTTCCTACCCAAAAAGTTCCAAAATACCAATTTACTACCCATAGTTTATATTTTTGTTTATTAACTAGAATATACTTTCTGATTCAGCTGTGAGCGGAGAGCAAAATTGATCAAGATTGTTGGGGCTTTTGAAGAGGGGATGCCGGTGAGTCTTTTGGTTGTGGTAGGTTGGATTTTGGTGGTCGAAATATGACTTGTGAGAGGCGATTGTGTGTTCCATAAATCGCTCGATTTTTTACGATTGGCAGAGTCAACAAGAACAAGGTTTGAAGAGTTTTGGTGAGTGATAATCGAGGAAGAGAATGGTAGTGGTGTGGGATCGTAACAATACTAGAATCGACCGATAATTGGTCGAAATATAAAATTTGGGTAGTAAATTGGTATTTTGCAACTTTTTGGGTAAGAAAGTGTCATTCAGGCAAACCGTGGGTGGGAAAAGTGGTTTACTCTTGCTATAAATTAATATATGCTACTTAAATTGGAGTTGGAGTGATCTTAGATCCATTTGAAGTGCCAAGCAAATAGCAACAACTATACTTACTCTGTTAGGAAACTTGGAAACATAATTCATTTCACTTTTTAAAACATTATCCATACCCTCTCAAGTATAATTAATTTATATATGTGGGTTTGTTTTTAATTTTATTATAAATCAACTTTTGACATCAAAAAATTACTTTCAATATTTAAACATAGCAAAATCAGCCATTGTGGGCCTATTTTGTTCATAAGAAAGATTTAAACTATATTTTAAAGATGTTACATATTACCTTATGACCTTTCTTTATTACTAAATTCCATTCAAACTTCAACATACTATAAATTCTGAACTCTAAACTAGTTAAATGGAGTAGGTTTCTTTTAATATTCTTCCACTCTACATTAAATTGGGTTAAACTAATAAGAGATAAATTTAACTATTATACATCTCGCTTTCATGATAGCCAAAATCTAACTCTCGTCTTAAGAAAATGAATAAAGTAAATAATAGTGATTCAACTCAATAAATATTTAATTTTTTCTTGCCTAATGCAATTTGATACAACTAAAATTCTAACTTACAAACATATTGAATCCAGCTAATCAATCCCATTTGACATTTAAATTTGAGACCTCTTACACTAATTTAACATGTTTATTTCACTAGATAATTATAATAGCAGAAAATAAAAGTTCATTACAATAACTCTTTATGATCACATAAAGTGTAATGTATATAACCACCATTAGATGATCTGATGGTAAAAGAGTAAAAAAAAAAGGTTTCATGAGCTTCTAAGTTGAGTCCGTCAAGGCCCTAATAGGGGTGGTCACTGAGATTCTTACCCGCTTGACAGTTCTAGAGTCTCGGAATATTAGTTGAGGTACGTGCAAGTTGGCCCGAACACTACTGATGATTAAAAAAAAAAAAAAAAAGTTTAATGTATATACCATACCACTAATAGGGGTGTCCAGTGGGACTCTTACCCGGTTTGGCAGCTTTAGGGCCCTAAAGGATTAGTTGAAGTATATGCAAGCTGATCCAAACATCTCCAATGACTAAAAAAAAATGTAATGTATGTAACACACCACTAATAGGAATGTCCACTGAAAATTTTACCCAGTTGATAATTCCAGGACCCTAAGAGATTAGTTGAAATATGCACAAAATGATTTTAACATCTTTGTGATAAAAAAAAAAAAAAAAAAAAAAAAAAGGGAAGGTGTAATGTTACATACCATATAATTTCATGATGTAACAGCACTATAAAATTAGTGATAATTTCTCTAACCTTTTGCATTTTAGTGGGTTTTACGTCAAAATATCCAATTTTGTACGGCTTTAATACATCCTAAGTTAACTAATTTTATACATAATACTAATTAATAAGCAATAATTAGAGCATTTCCAATGATGTTATTTATTATAAAGAGAGTTTTTCATATAAATAAAGAGTATTTTTATAAATTTTTAAATATAAAAAATAAATTTTTTATTTAAATCTAATGGACTCTTAAAATTTAATGAAGATACTCTTTATTTTCAAGAAAGAAACTTAATAGGAGAGAAAATTAATAAATAAAATATATAAAAATTTATAGTTTATTTATTAAAAGTAGGATAGAGAGTAAAATTTAATTATTTATTCTCTAATATAAAGAATTAAATTTATTTTTTAATTAATATTAATATGATTATAAGTATGTTAAACTTTTATTTTTATAGATAAATTTTGAGATGATAAAGAGTTTAAGAGAGGAGATGGTCTTAGACATTAAAAATCAACGATAATTTTGCAAATAATGAAAAAAATGGGAGAGGAGAATGTAGGAGAAAGAGACAAATCCACGTATCTAACGATCCGTGTGTCTTTGGGGTCCACACCCCATCCCCCATGCAAATCAAGGTTCCCAGAAGCGTAGAAACCGGGAAAAAATTATATTCGGATGGGGGCTTCTCCAGTGGGGGAGGGGGACCATGTCCAGATTCACGCCAGTGGCGTACAATAAGCGTTGCCCTACGTAAGTGTTAACAAAGTCCTATCTCTTCTCTTATGTGTGGGTCCTCTTTGAGTTAGACCAATCAGAGCAGAGCTCAACGTGAGGCTGTCTACTTCGTAGGATCCAACTTTTGTGAATATACCCGACCCGACCGCACCATCTAAACCCTGTTTGGAAACTTTTTTTTTTTTTGGGTTTAAAAACGCTTTCTAAGTGAGAGTGTTTTTTTGTAACTAGAATTCAACCAAAACCTAATTCATTCGGGAAAATAGGATAATATTTAAAAAGCTTTATACTACGACAAATCAATTGTGTGTGTTTATTTCAGTAATGTATTAAACCTTTATCTAATCAGATGAGGAATAAAATCTTGAACACGAATTCTTATAATATATAATATTATATATATATTTTGTTGGATTAATTGAACTTACAGAAAAAAGAAAAGCTATTTAGTGATTGGCGAAAAGTATGTTGTTAAAGATAATGGGGAATGGTTGGGGGGTTATGATAGGGATGGTGATAATGTAATATAAAAATGAATGATGAATTAAAAAAAAAGGGAAAATGGTGATTGAAAGATATGATTAATAAAAAGGATGAAGAAAAAGTTGAGCTTTTAGAGACAATGCAACATTGAGTATGATAGTAACCAATTATAATAAACATAATTGATGCATATATTTAAAAGAAGATTGATAGACAATGAAAGTTAATAATACTAGAGAGAGAAATAGACTTGTCAACTATTTGATAATTGATTTCACCAAGTAACAACCAAATTTTACATCAAAATTCCTTGGACTTTCTTTTACTATTTTCTATTTCCCTTTTCATAATACAACAAATTATTCAATCAATTATCACACCTTGAATGATATTTACTTTTTTCAAAAAAAATAAAATGGTTAATCTCAAAAGCTTCAATGATTTTTTTAAACTGTCAAATATCTATGGAGGTTTCTGACATTTATTTTTTTACTTAAGGGTTGAAAGTATTTTGTGTAATATTTGACTAAAATAAATAAAAATACCAATTACAAAGCAATTGTGTCTAATAAGGCGGGAAGTATTGAAAACCCATTTCAAAATATCAATTATCTGGTTAATCATAATTAATTAAGCAAGTCAAAAGTGGGATTAAACATGAGGGACCCCAAATTGGGCATCATATGAATATGATAATAAATAAAAAATGTGAATATTGATGGTTACCTAAGCCTAACAGTAACAGTCACCCTAAAAATGACTAAACCAAACGACAAAGTATTGGGCCAAAATTCACGTGAATTGTTTACAAGAAGTTGACGGCCCAAAGTTGGTGGTTGACGGGGCACAATCTAATGTCGCCCTCGCACGTGACCCGACATTGGACAATTACACGTGTGGCCCATGAGACTCTTGACTTTGACCACCCTATAAACCCCACCCACACGTGAGACAAATCCCCTTTGTTCCCCTTGTCGGGCCCGTACTATAGGCCCATTCGGCCCATTAAACAGTCATGAACAGTAGAATTACTCTGTGTTGTCACTATATAAGAGGTGGATTATCGGCCTTGTTGTCCCAAATGCAAATAATTGTTCCCCTTGATGAATAATTTAACATATAAAGCCAAATAATCAAAGCTTTGGTCATGTATTGTTTGTATAAATGTTGACAAAAAAACCTAATTTCAGAATATTTTAATTGATTACTCAAAACCCAATTAGGATTAGGACAAACTTTATTATATTTAGAGGAGTAAAGTATAGTACTTTCGGTTATAAATATTTAAATAATTTGTATGTTAGTATAATGTTGAATATGCTGAGTAGGAGGCTCCAATATGATGGTATTGTAAGTAGTAATAGCATTATTATTATCATCATCTTGTTGGGGGGTTGTTGAGTAGTTTTTGTCTAATGTCTTACTAACATGTAACATCAGTTGAATTTTAACAAGATTAAGATATTGAAATCAAATCACTTAAGCTTATACAAGTATGCAAATGATATTATTTGGGAAAGGGATAAGGGAGATTATGTAAGATGCGTATGTGTCAAAAGAGACATTTCAACAAGAGGGAGAAAAATTATGCATGGACCACTATTCATAAACCATATATTAATCATAAATTTGACACAAATCTTCACTAAAAATAAAGGGTTTCATCATTGATTGGTACTTTCAACATTACAATATTAAGCACAAGAAACTGAAGGCATTAGTTTAATGGTTGAGTTGTTTTCTAGATAGCTTCTAGGACGGTTAAACCAAGTATTTTAATTGGGGTTTAGGGTAGATTCTATTTTGAAATTGAGGCATCATTTTGTGTCATAACATAACCACTCTAGAAATTGTATTGACTTGTATTGGAGAATAATCCTATTGGGTTCAATCTCCATTCAACAATTAAACCAATTACTCCTAGCTTCCATCATCGCTTACGACATACATTTCTTTTAGGAAGCTATGGAAAGTGGAAAATAATTTGGATGGGACGATATGTTCCATATTCCCATTCAATACAAATGTAATATATGTATAAATTATTGAGCATGTGAATAACATAATACATTTGTGCCACTTAAAATCTTGTTGTCAAAGCATATCATTGTTAGTCTTGTGTTTTATTGTCAGGGTGATTATGAGAATGACCACTTAAACTGTATTTTGAAAGGGTTTGGATATTTTTTGTTTTTTTCTTGATGATCGGAATGTTCGAGTCAGTTTACATGTGTCTCGACTAATTTCCGTGATTTATTGAATACCCTACAAACCTAATGTTTTAAGGTAAATGACATATGTGATAGATGGTCCCAAAAGATTCAAACCCAAAAAGTTAATGAAGAGAGTAAACATGTTTAATCGCCCAAAAGATTCAAACCCAAAAAGTTAATGAAGAGAGTAAATATGTTTAATCGCCCGACCAACCCTTTGGAGTTAAGGGTTTGGTTCTTTGATCTCATGGCTAGAGGTCTTTCGCTATTCATAAACCATATATTAATCATAAATTTGACACAAATCTTCACTAAAAATAAAGGGTTTCATCATTGATTGGTACTTTGAACATTACAATATTAAGAAGGCATTAGTTTAATGGTTGATTTGTTTTCTAGATAGCTTCTAGGACGGTTAAACCAAGTATTTTAATTGGGGTTTAGGGTAGATTCTATTTTGAAATTGAGGCATCATTTTGTCTCATAACATAACCACTCTAAAAATTGTATTGACTTGTATAGGAGAATATTGGTATTGGATTCAATCTCCATTCAACAATTGAGCCAATCACTCCTAGCTTCCATCATCGCTTACGACATGCATTTCTTTTAGGAAGCAATGGAAAGTGGAAAATAATTTGGATGGGATCGACAATGTGTTCCATATTCCCATTCAATATAAATGTAATATATGTATAAATTATTGAGCATATGAATAACATAATACATTTGCGCCACTTAAAATCTTGTCGTCAAAGCATATCATTGTTAGTCTTGTTTTTTATTGTCAGGGTGATTATGAGAATAGCCACTTAAACTGTATTTTGAAAAGGTTTGGATTTTTTTGTTTTTTTCTTGAAGATTAGAGTGTTCAAATCAGCTTGCATGTATCTCAACTAATCCCCGTGATTTATTGAATACCCTACAAACCTAATGTCCTAAGGTAAGTGACATATATAATAGGTAGTCTCAAAATGTTCAAATCCAATAAGTTAATGAAGAGAGTAAACATGTTTAACCGCCTGACCAACCCTTTGGAGTTAAGGGTTTGGTTCTTTGATCTCATGGCAAGAGGTCTTTCGCTATAATACAATTAGAGGTGGAAAAGTAACCCACCCGACCCGACCCGACCCTGTCGACGACGGATTACTTAATTAGGCGGGTTGGTCCTAACCCGCCCGCCAATAAAGGCAGGCCGGGTTAGGCCCGCCATTTTTGGGAAAGGCTGCCCACCCGGCCCCCAACCCTAACCCGTCGGTTGTTTCGGGCCGGGCCGTTTAGCCCTATTTTATTTTATTTTGTTTTATTTATTTAGCTTTTCAAATAAAAATTAACAATTTATAAATGAATAAATGTAACTGTTTTTAGTTAACTTTTCAAATATCATAATTCAATTAAATTAATTTTTTTTTTGTTAATATTTCAAATATTAATTCAATTTTAATACAAATTGTAGTATAGAAAAATTAGATTTATTCATTCAATTGATGAAATTTTAGCAAAGAATGAATTATATTTTATACAAGACATGGAAATTTGAGAATAAGACTTTAGTTTTTTTTTTTTATATTTTACGTACCATAAAATAATATCAATATGTCAAATATTACGAAGTTTTATACATTTTAATATTTATGATTTAGAAGTAATATTTATATTATTGTGTAAAATTATTTGTAAGATTTCAATCATAACAGTTTAATTAAAAGAATTAAAAAATAGGGAAACTTGAAAAATAAATTAATTTTTTAATTTTTTTAATTTTTTTTGGGCCAACCCTCGGGTTGGCTAAAGCAAACAAAATAGCAACCCCCAGGTTGGCGGGTTGTCATATAGCAACCTGGCCCGCCCGGGGGTTACGTGCAGGTTGGGCTCTAATGCGGGCCGGTTAGGGTTGACCCGTCTAATCCGGCCCATTTGTTCCACCTTTAAATAATCATGTAAAATTAAATAGCAAGTTTTATGTTTTACTTACAAGTTTTACGTGATGTATTGTTACAGTGATATACTGGAGCATAACCTTGACGAGAGAAGTGAACCACAAACGAAATTTGTTACTTTACAAATGTAAACTTATGCCCCAATACAACCCATTCCAACATAGTTTCTTTGTGGCGGCCCGAATCTATAAAATGGCTTCTGACAAAGCAGCGAACCTTGGGGCCCAAATCTGGAAAGCCCAAACTAGTCATACTCAGCCGGTATTATTACTAACATCGGGCCTTGGAGATCCTTGATTTGTTCGGGCCATGTTGCGTGATATGTATGCTGGATCCATATCTGAGTAAGGTCCATTCACAAAAATGCAAATCTTTAAAAAAAAAAAATTGGAATGTGATTAGCAAGTCTCTTATGCAAATCATGATATTTGGGGATTATTATTGTAAGTAAGAGTCAACGACTTTTCCCACCCACAGACTTTAAATACTATTTTATTACTCAAATTTATATCTTGACGGTGAACAGAGAGCAAATTGATTCAGTTGTTGGTTATTTTGAAAGAGGGGTTGATGAGTTTTTTAATGGTGGAAAGTTGGATTTTGTAATTGATTGATCGGAATTTGACTTAAAAGGGCGGTTGCGTAAACCCTAATCACTCGATTATTGGCGATTGGCGAGATCGACGGAAGTAGAGTTTGAAAGGTTTTGGTAAGTGATGATCGATGAAGAGAATGATGATGGTGTGGGGTTGCACCGATGTCGAATTGGAAACAGATATAAATTTAGGTAACAAAGTGGTATTTTAAAACTCTGCATTTGAGAAAGTATCATTAAACTATTATTTGAAGGAGAAAAAGTGGTTTACTCGTGTAAATATATAAAGATGATCGTGTAATTACAGGATGTATGACACCATAAACTAAAGCTATCTAAGCATTTTCTCTGAACCCCTATACAGTTTGAAGTTACTTACATTAATCTAAAGTCAATTAAACACGTAAATTATAGTGTACATTGCAGAAAAAAAGCTGTTTGCATTAAATTAAGTTTAATTGGAGGGATAAAGAATAGTCTATTGAGAAATTGTTTAATAAAACATCAATGATGAAATGAAGAAAGGAGAAATTAGAAGAGGTGGGTAGCTCCATTAAATCTCCCCTTCTTATAATTCTTTATACAATCATGAACCATTTAAAATAACTCTCTTTCTTTATTTATTATAGGGTCCTTGTTTATAAAATATTATCATCTTCATGTGCATATAATTTCATTTTCATATTTATGGAATGATGTAAATATGAAGTCATGCTATTGCACTTACTTGTTACCAATTTAGAAACTGACCCACTTGCCTTGATTACTAGAGATTGCCAATAATTAAACACAATTAATCTCAAATCATCATACTACTTGTAATTTCTCCCTAAATTTGGGAGAAACATGGTTTGGTTTTAGTTTAAATATTTTATGGCATTTCATTAAATCAAATAAACATTTTTTTTTATATATATTAATTTGAATGATTTCTCAATTGAATTTTTTTTTTTTGTTGGTCTATGAATAATTATTATAGCATAATAAAGGTAAAGACAAAGGAAATATAATTCACCGACCAAGAAAAAAAAAAAAAAAAAAAGAAATGACAGTAAGTATTGTTGCCAAAAAGCAGATGAGGACAGCAAAGAAACAGGTTTGAAGCAAAGTCTTCAAATTTAATGATATTATTTGTAAAAAAAAAAAAAAAAATTAAAAATTAAGTTGTGATAAGTGGTCCAATCCAATGAAGACTAAAAGGAATGTTTCATCAAGAGGGTCAAAATCAAGTCACCCCACCAAGGGTTTGAATTTGTTTATCAATATTTTATTTATTTATTATTATATTTTTGTGACTAGACACATGCCCACTACCTCAATTTGTTTTTTTTCTTATTCATTCACGCTTCATCTTGTTGAAACATGATGAAACACCTCCCCCTTTCTTTTCATTTTTAAATTCCATGATTTCAATTTCAACCCTAAGTCAATGACACGAAACACGGTCACATAACCCACACAACACACCCCAATTTAATTAAAAAAAAACTTTGTAAAAGATAATTTTAATCATTTATATCTATTAAAGAATAACTTTAATAATATATCTTGTTTTTATCTAATCTCTTTCATTTTGAAGTCGTTTCTATTTTTACGAATGTTGTTTCCGTACTTTCCTCTCTCTTTGCTCTTCAAACTTATAAATTCGTGTTTGTTGAATATTTAACTCTGTAATTAAGTTAGTAATTATAGTAAATGAGGGAATAATAACATTTTGAGTGAAGATAATGAAGATGGAGGGAGTTGGTGGAGATAACTAGAATTGGGACAAGTTCCCAAGATTAGATTTCCCACATTGATTGAGATGTAAAGGTAGTTTAGACTTTGTATATATATTTATTTTATTTATTTATAATCAAAATATAATCATTTTCTGGTGAATGTAAAACAACTTTTTAAATCCTATTATATTGTCACTAAACCCAATTGTAGATCTTACTAGAACATCAAACTATGGATCTGCAATTTCTGCCTTTGTTTCTTAATTAATTAATTAAATTAAATTAATTAAAACATCTCTATCCATAACTCTTTGTCCCACTTGGCTACCCAACTTTCAGAAAGTTAGCAAATTATTAACATTTTTTTTTGGCTAATTCTTTACAAAGTGGAAATCTTAGTTGGTTTTTGTAAGAAGAGGAAAGGAATGGCTATCAATTATTTTATTATTATTTCAAGATATTTAATAATATTTTCATTTAAAATATCAATTTAATAATTCATTTTTTTTTTAATATGTTTTTACTTTTAGTTATTTATTTGATTTTTTTTGTTTTTATTAGACCCATAGTTTCTTTTAGGATTCATCAGAGTTCTTGCACTATCTCTCGTGCTTAGTTTTGTTATTATTATCTAACACTTAAATACTAATTAACCACATTTTTTACATGGTTTTTTTTTTTTTCCTTTGTTGTTTTGTAATAATGAGGAATTTAATAATCCATTTATCCCTACATGTATTACTAATCTTCTTTAAAAAATATCAAAAACCCTCTAAATTATAAATTAATGAGATTATATTATATAAAATCAGCTCAAAATATCTGAATTACATTGACTACCAAAAGCTATGAATAAGAATTTTTTTTTTTTGGTCAGGTTATAATGCACGCACCTCGATTAATTCTCAATTATCTTGAGATTTATTTAATATTTTACAAGTCTAAAAGATCAGATAAACAACAATGTTATTGTGATAAGTAATTTCAAAATTTAAACCCAAAAACTCATCTTGTTTAATCTCCTTCCAACCCTTGGTTTTAAGAATAGATTTTTATTTATGAAAACTTACTTGTCCAAACAAAAGCTAAAAAAAAAAAAACCCACCAATCAGACCGTCGAAATTGGTCCGCTGGTTCGTGACTCTATAAAAAAGTCAACTCAAATTATATCGTTGACAACATTTAAATGGTTAATATTGATTGACCATATAATATTGCTTCATAGCTTTTCCCACAATCACATCAAACTAACATTAATTCCTCTAACACAATTATTAATATATCCACCATAAAATTAATCTAGTAAATTATTTAAATTTCTATGGTGTTTGACATTCGGAAGAGTAAAAAAAAAATCAATTATGAAACGAAGTGAAGGCATTGGTGATTCATTACGCGGTGTTCATTTAGTCCTCCAAGTGTTGTGATAATGTTTGACTTAAAAAGATTTTTATGTTTACAGCAAGAGGCAAGCCCACGTTCTGGGTTTGACAAAAATACAGAGAGATGGCCCAGCCAGACATGAATTTTAGAAGCCGTGTTTTGCTGCTGAGATGTTGAAATTTTAAACCTTTTTTTATTGTGTGTGATATTAGCTTTCACAAGACCCCTTGGCTTAAGTTTTTCGGTATCTCTTGATTACTTTCCTTTCTTCTTCTCAATCTCTTCTTTACACTTACTTTCTCTTTCATTGACAATTTAAAGTTTTGTGTAAACTGTAAAGCTTGCTTTCTGGCTAGCTCACATTTTTGTCTCTATGCTATGCACACCACTACCTTACACCACTCTGACATCACCTATCACCATTTCTCCAAGGCTTTCAGTTAATGGGTGTATTTTCCAGGGATTTAGACAGCCATCTACTTGAGTTAATATCTCTTCCATCTATGTTGCTAGCGAATGATTCTGCGGTATGTTCAAGGTTTAATTTTTTTTTTTTTTTTGGATGATTTGGTGCTTGAATTGATTTGCACGTATCTCAACAATTTTTGGAGCTTATTAAATACTCGTAAACCTAATGTTTCAAGGTAAGTTATAAATGTGGTTGGTCGCTCCAATATTCGACTAAAGAGCCAAAGAAAGGAACAAATTTTCTTGCGATCAGCACTAACCCTTTGAATAAGAGTAAAAACCCATATGTGTGAATTAAGATTAACAATTTGAAAGACCTTCCCACAAATTAATACTAACTAGTATATCTTTACTACCAGTTATTTCTTATGGTGAAAAATCAACCAATAAGATAGATTGACAAACAAATCTCATAAATTTTTTTTTTACAAACCCGACGTGACAGGGATAATTAGTTTATAAGAATTCATCAAACGAGAAAATTCATTATAAATCAATTATCAACTGTGACGTTGAGTTTATGAAAAAAACTTGTAAGATTCATTTATCAGCGTAGCATTATCCAAATCAAAACGAAGATAAGAGATTCAAGTCTTTTAAGCATTAACATGGTTCATTATGTTTGTAAATGTATGGATATATATTAATCTTGGTTTGCAATACACATAAAAAAAAAAAAAAAGAATAATGATAAATGATAATTATTCTATTAGTTTACTTGAGAAATATTCATAATAAGTAATTATAATGATATATGAAAAGATGATTGATGTTATGTGGAATAATGGTGAGATCCACAAGCAGAATTTAAGCTCAGTACACCAAAATAATTAGATACTCATTCACTATTTATTATTTCCCAATTAGGTATTTATCAATTCTTATATTTATACATTTATATATAAAATAATTAAAAGATAAGCACATGCAATGAAACCGAGATATCCAAAATTCTAATGATTCATTGTCAAGTTGTATTGAAAAGATTCAAGTAATGAAAATCATTAATAATACATGTAATAGATTGTAACAGGTTCCTAAAATAGAAATCCATCCTCCTCTTGCTCTTACCCCAACAACTCCACCCAAAACAACTTGCCATAACCCAAAACAACACATGTAAAATGATAGGAAATTAAGTTTTCTGTTCAAATAATGAACATACAGATTCAATCATTCTAATACTTAAATGTGTATACTTGGTTACATTCATCTTCAATGTAATATACAAGTTTATTATGTATAAAGTATGTACAGTAAAGCCTTAATGACACTTTCCTACCCAATAGTTTCAAAATACTACTTTCCCACCCAAGTTAATATTCCATTACTACCCAAAGCCGTGAAAGTTCCCTCCGTCACCATCATTTAACCTTGGGTCTCCTCTCTAACAACCCCTCTCACTCGAACCTTATTTCTCGCCGATACCGCCACTGAAAGTTATTGTTTCTGTGTTCGAGCTGTTTTTCAGTTGATTCCGGTGATGAATATTTATCGGTTACCACTATTCGATCTATTGACATCCACCTACAAAACGCCTATTACTCTCGCTCTTGGTAACTCACTGAACGCCGACTAAGAAAGTTAGTGTATTTATGTATAAACGGATATAAACTTTGGGTGAAAAAGTAGTAGTTTGAATTTGGGTGGGAGAGTGTCATTAAGGCAAACCTGGGTGGGAAAAGGTCTTTCTCTCTTCCATACTATCATCTTAGGGTTATTTTTGTTCTTCACTTGTTTAACTACAACAATGATTAAATCTTAATACATACTATTAATTATTAAAAGTGAATTATAAAATAAGAAATTGAAGTAATAATTTTTGTACGTACACCTCTATTAAATTATAATATATAAAAAAAAAAAAAATCTTCTCATGAAATTAGAAATATACACAGAAGGTGGGGATGAGTATTTATTTATTTAATTTATCTTAATTTTTTTGGGAGTGGTACGTTTCAAAATGGGTAGGGGGAATGATTAGAACGGAAGAAAAAAGGAGGAGAGCGTCGTTTTCAGGGCTCTGACTCTTAGGTGAACCGAATGGAGAGGGGAGGATGATGGGTCCTATGTGTCTTCGCACGCGGCACGCGCGCGTGGACCCCACGAGTTGACTTGTGTGCAAAAGTCTACTTCTAAGTATGACGCAATTTGACTTTCTTAGTCTTCTTTTAGTCTCCCCTTTGCCGCCTAATTCAACTCAATTAACCAAGTCAATTTCCATGTCTCCATCTTTTTTATTTATTTTATTTCTTGGTCAATTCTAATTGTAATTATTCAATAATTACTTTCTAATTTCATCTAAATTATGCAATTTTTCTAATTATTTTCTTTAAAAAATGCTTATTTAATTTTCTAATTTAAGCTATAATTATCCTAGCTGCTATACAACATAGATTTTCTACTGAGCATTCAATTTTTTTTTATTTGGGATTGTTTTTACAAAAAAAACATTTTTTAAAGCAATATTTGAAAAAAAATATATATATTTTGCAATGAAAAAATTTCAAACTCAACTATTCATAGTACAAACTCAACAGATTGAACTATTACAAGTCCATGGTCTTGGAAAAAAACCAAACAAAAAATTGGTAGTCTTGTCACAGAAATTCTAATTAGTTGCTTAAGTTGAAAAAATCCACAGAATTGAGGGTTTTCTCCAGTTGGTCATAATTCGTGTTCTTCTATCTTTAAACGGCATGATTTTTATTATGATTGCTTGAGTTTTTCAATTTGGTTTCTCTTAATTAGCTCCGAAGAGAAAAAAAATATTTTCTTTACGTATAAAAGAGGGAAACAATGCATGCATGTAAATTGTGGTTTATATTAATAAATATATAAAATAAAAGAATATGGCAGACAAATTAATCCCATCAGCAAAAATCAACCCCCATAGAAATTGTAAGATGAAAATAAAGTTATCTTGCCACCAGTTTAAATATCTGATAATCAAAATTCCATTATGACTTAATTAAGACACGAAAATTCAAGGGAAATATATGATTTTCACCTACCTTAGGCTCAGCAGAGAAACCGAGTCGAGTCATTCACCAACAAAATTTAATTTGCTTTTGGTGTCAACTTCTTGATTACGCTTTGCTCTAATTATTTGATTATGATGATTTATCCACAGAAATTTTACACTTACTTTCTTGTGGGTTTTTGTGCTGATGACCAATTGAATGCCAAGTGTGAAACCACCTCATCGTGTGTGTATGTATATATATCTATGGGAGAAATAATTAACAATTGAGATGTATTTTTAGATGTCTTGAGTTTGAGTTCTTAGGTGATCGGTGATTCGATAAGGACTCTTGGCTGTATACTAAAAGGTCTTGAGTTTGAGTCTCTCTTTGGTTGCTAATAGAAATTATCACTAAAGCTCTATCTGGACATATTTTAGGGTCTCAAAGATTAGTTGATGTATGCATAAACTGATCCGAACACCCTCGTAAAATAAAAAAATAAAAATCTAACAGTTATATGATCTTATTAAGATGGGAATATCCAACCTTTGATTATTATTAAGCTATTGTGAATGAAGAGATAATTATAAGAGAAAGCTAATATAAGTAATTTCATAGCTACAGATCGTAATCGTAAAGTTGTTAAAAAAGTGGTAAAGTTAGAATGAATATTGAGTAGATATCGCTCCTCTTTCGTAAAAAGAACAAAGTGAGATGGGCTGCGATCTGATAAACAAAACAAAATTGTTCATTGAGTTTCTGGGAAAAAACTCTTCTGCATCATTGGGCAATGGGCTCCATGTGCCTGTGGGACGCCAGTTTTGGCATCAACTTATTTGGCAAAGCAAACACCATTTGTCTATTAAAGTAATGAAGCCAAATAAGAAAAAACACAATCAATAATAATCATATAATGAATATTTTCTCTTTTTCAATGTTAAATACTGGGAGAACTAAATTTTTGGTGTATAGATAATAATAATAAATAAAAAGAGCCCATTTGGAAAGAAAATAAAAACATAATCCTGACCTTTTGGCATTTAAATAAAAAAAAAAAAGAAATTGAAAGTGAATGAGGTTTCTCTTTGTCTAATCACACCCTGAATGTCACCACATTCCGGTTAGTTCATTCACTTGAACAGTAACCTGAAACAGTTGTTGAAGCTTTGTATATATAATATACTATATATATTTTCGTAATATGCAGCGAATCGTCTCTCACATTTTATGTAACCTTGAAACCTCCAAGAAACCAAAGCAAGAAGCTCAGTAATCTCAAACAAATTAAAACCAAAACAATCTTCCAAATAGAAACCATCAAGCAAGCCATGGCAGACATTCAATACAACTACTAACTGGTGGGATTCTTCAAGAACCCTTTTGATACATGGATCTTCTTCTTCGTCTTCAGTCTCAATAGCTTGGGAGCTTCGGATGGCCAACTGAAATGGTGGATATCAAAGCTAGAACCTCTATAATTCTTCCGTTTCGGTTTCCGTAGTTCCGTGGTCTTTCAAGACACCCAAAAGCTGCAACAACCCCCTCAAGATTCTACTTCCCCCGGTGCCGACTTGCATATGATGGGTTTAGGCCTCTCTTCACCACCATGGAGTGGAACCAAACGCTACTGTAAGATACAAAATGATTGTGGACTTGTATTTTATTCTTTTTGTTGTGTTTAATGGAAGCTTTGTGGCCTCATGTTTGAGAGAAGGTATTGAATTATGTTTAACTTTTTTATTGGTTTCTTTCCCTTTCATTTTTCAGTCGGGGTGATAATCTGAGAATAGTTTTCGCTCCATGCTTCAAGAGACTTGAATTCGAGTGCAAATTATCAGCAAGAAACCGGGATGGGATCGACTCAGTTCATTGGAGATCAGAGAAATTATTTTCCGGGTGAGTGGAGATTCATCATTGACGGAGTTCAAGCAATCAACAGAGGCTTTTCATTAGATCAACCTCGTTTAGTCCTCTGGCGGGAGCTCCAGTGACAGCACCGTCACATGTCAAGGTTTGCCGTCAACTTTCCAAATGGATTCATCGGCTTTGTACGGTAGTCCTTCAACTATTTTACAAGGAATATTAGGCGCGCCAGAGAATATATAATCAGCCACACCAATCTTCCATGATTATCATACGGCGGCGCAAGTAGCTATGCCATGAACACAAATCAAGAGCTACTTCCTTCATGGTCCAAAGTTCCTCAATTCTTGAGAACTTCACCACCAAACACCGCCGCAACACAGCCACTACACTTCTCCAATAACGCTCCATTCTGGAACGCTCCGCCGCTTCCATGAACGACGTTCGATCCTCAGGCTTTTTCCCAACGTTGCAAACACCATATGCAACACAAAACTACGAGGAAAAGCCCAAGGTGATTAATCAGTATCAACCATACGCATGATTTCTTTTTCTTCTCTTCTTAAGATTCATTCATGATTAGGGTTTCGAGACTATTTGATTAACATTTTATTCTTTGGTTAATTATGTTCAATGCCATATCTGAAGTGCGGGAGTCAAACACAGTGGTGAAGAAATAACAGTGGAAGCGAAGCTGCATCGAAGAGGCCTCGAAACGAAACGGCGTCCCCTATGCCGGCTTTTAAGGTATTGAATTTTAATTATTAGTTGTAAATTAAACTTTTCTTGATTTGAGATTGAAAGAAGAACTTTTAAGCTTTAAAATGGATTTATATAGGAAAAGACATAGATGAATCAGTAGCTTTGTTCTTTAGGTGAGGAAAGAGAAGATGGGGGACAGAATCACTGCACTCCAACAATTGGTTTCACCTTTCGGAAAGGTAAATTATTGGTTTCTGATGATGTTAAATTTTTTTTTTTTTTTATCTTCTTTAATTCTGATGCTGAATTCACGAAAGATTCCTAATTTTTATAATCTCCTACTTGTATTGTATATACATTTGGTCAGACTGATACTGCCTCAGTGCTATCCGAAGCCATTGAATCATCAAGTTCCTCCATGACAAGTCAGTGTAAGTTCCATTAAAGCTTTGTCATTTTCATAATGAATAATAATACTAATATGATATCATGATGACTTAACCATTCGGTATAAATTATTTCAGGTTTTAAGTACTCCATACATGAAAAATGGAGCTCCCAATCTTCAACACCAAGAGGTATCTTTCTGTTAGTTTTCCCAAAATTAAAGCTTTAACATAATCATAGTTCTTTCAAATTAATGATCATAATATATGTCTTTTCTTGATCTGATTCAAATTCTGAGAAGTCTAAGGACAATAGGACCGAAACAAGATCTTCGAAGCCGGGGACTGTGTTTAGTACCAGTTTCAAGTACTTCCCAGTGACACATGAGACCAAGTTGATTTTTGGACACCGACATTTGAGGAACATTCAGATAGAGGAAGAAGATTTGGTTGGAGAAAAATTTTCTCATCAGCATGTAAACATCTTTGACAAGTTTAACCCTAGCCAAGCCAAGCCAGAATGGGAGTTTGAATGAAGAATTGAAGAAGAAAAAGCAAGGAAGCAAGAACAGACTGATCTTCTGATGAAAACTGTAGAAAGAAATCTGTAAAAAAAAAAAAAAAAAAAAAAAAAAAAAAAAAAAAAAAGATTGATCCCTCAAAGTGAAAATGCCATTGTTGGGGAACTTCAAGCAAAATGATGTAAGTTTGCCCAATATTTGGGAGGAATGGGAGGCATATGAATTGTTGTAATAATTGAGAATTATGATGATTTTAAAGGTTGGTTATAGGGGGGGTTCTATTTTAGGAAAAAGAAAGTTGTTAAGAGAGATAGATTTTCTGATAAATTTGTTGTAGCATTATCATCAAGGTTAAATATAAATTAATTAAGAACATTCTTGAAAAGAGGTGCATTGGCAATAGGGTAGCCAGGTAGCTTTTGTTTAAGAAAACCTTCAACTAGTTGAAGGGGAAGAGGGGAAGGAATAATTGAATTCCAGAATAGCAGTGAGTGTGGGATGAGACTGATTGGAAATTTCACTTTGATTTGTTTATGTGTTTGGAATATATGTTAGTGGGAAGTCAGAAGGTGACCCACTTCACTCCTTTCAGGTTTTATTATTAAAATTTTTAACATCAGAAAAAATAATGAATGTGCAGATGCTATCACAATATGCTTTTGTGCTTTTCATCCAATGCACACCACCTTCCATTGGAGTTAAGATACGCCAACCTCTCGCTCTCTCTCTCTCTTGGTAATCGGAGTGTTCGGACCAGCTTGTATGCACCTCAACTAATTTTATGGTTCATTGAACACCCTATAAGCTCAAAAGACCATATAAATTATAATGTTATTGTGGTAAGTAACCCTAATAAAGTTTGAACTCAGAAACTCAAGGAAGTAAATAAAACTCCTTGACTGCAGGACAACCCCTTGGAGTTCTCTCGCTCTTTTTCATCTTTTAACATCTTGTTATCCATACATAAATATATTATCTTCATCTTCTCTGTATTTTTGTTTCAGTGGACTTGTCAAAACCATTCACACATATTTATATGGTCCTCATTTTATCATCATCATCATCATCACATCTCCTATATATATATATAACTTTGATGTGTTTTTGAATTCACACTTTATAGAGCTATGAAATATTATATATATGACTAAAGTAGTAGTAGGTGAAATTATTCTTGATGTTGAATATGAAAATATCAGTACTATAAACCATTTATATCAATCGCTATTATTTATTTTGTTTTTTTTTTCCTCAAATTTAATAATCTTATGTGGTATTATATGTGTTCCGACGCTAATTTTATGTTTTTTCATGTAAAGTTTGCATCAGAAATACACTATTTTTATGTTTTCTGATGCAAGTTTTGTCTCTGAAACACGCAATTTTTAATACGAATGATGATAAGAGATTTTTAATTAAATTATTAATATAAAATGAATCTCACCATTATTGTTTTTTTCTGTAATATTTTGAATGAAATAGTAATAATATTCTTTTAAGATTATTAATTTTCAACATATAAATCATCTGAAAATTGGTGTTTTGAAGATGACATATATATATTCTTTGGGTAATTAATATTAAAAAGAAAAGAGTAAGTTAATTTAAAAAAAGTGTGAGTGAGTGTGAAGACTAATTCAAGAATATTCCCATAAAGTGAAATTAAAGGGAAGGCATCTGAAGGAAGAAATAAAAAGCTTAATATATATAAGCACACTAATGATGAAGCTATCAAAAAGAAAGAACAAAAATAAAAAAGCAAAAGATCTTTCTTCTCAAATCTACTTCATTATTATTTAGCATCTCTTCTTGCTCCCACTTTCTCTCCTTCTTATCACTTTTCATTTGCACCCTTTTTTTTTTTTTTTTAATAACCAAGGGTGTTCGAGCCAGTTTACGCGTATTTCAACTAATCTCTCGAGATCTTAAAACTATTGACTAGATAAGAGTTTCAGTGGTCACCCTTATTAGCACTCGAAATCAAAACCTCTTGAGTAATACACTCATTGCCTCAAAACTTGTGTTTCAATAACAAACCCTTATTTCTTGCAACAAAATCTTTCATCATTTTTTATTCTACTCTAGTCTTCTGCTATTCCTTGTGACTTTAAGATGACAAAAGCTTGTTACTCTTCAAACTTTAGTTATGTTTTTCTTTGTACATTGGTTCCAAGATGAGTTTCAATACTATTGTTGGGAAGCACTTTTTACCAAAGTAATTGACGGTCAATTTGGCTTAGCTAATTAATTTCCCATTGAAAAAGCACTTCTTCTGCCCAACACCATTATTGAAGAATGGTGTGTAAAATGCGATATCAGTCAATCATGTGCTTCACATTGAAGTCTTCACTCAGGAGAAGAAAGAAAAATTCAACTCAAATTTTCCTAGAAAAAATCATAGCACGAGAAAAATATTCCCATTTCAGGATTTATGAGAGAATTAAATATTTTGGTGTGATAGGTGCATGGGTAGGTGCTTCTTAATTCTTAGCCCATGATTAATTTGAGAGTAAACGATATATTCCCACCCAAGGTTTGATGAAATCCCAAGTTAGTACCATTGGTTCTATTTATTCTAGATTTTTACCCTTAAAGTAACAATGTTATGAATTTTTAGGGTTTAGAGGGTACAATTATCATAATGCTCTTAACCCTAAATTAATAAATTATGTTTTAACCTCTAAATTAGTAGAATTACAAAACTTACCATTTTATTTTTAAATTATATCAAAAACACCCTCGTCGAAAACAGCCCGATCTGGGCTGTTTTCGACGACGTCGAACCCCCTGGGCACCTCCATCACCTTCCCCGTAGTCCGTCGTCCAAAACCCCTCTGGTTCCCGACTCATTTGCCCCTCCAATCACCGGCACCGTTAGGCTTAGGGTTTCGGTGTTCTTCACCGGATTCCGATGGTGAAAATCCAATTGGACACCACCAATGCAACCACCGTCCCCAAATCTATAAAACCCTATGTCCCTAGAAACCGTTTCGTCGTCATTTGCCGGCCGAGAGTTCGTGTTCATCGGATGTTTTTCGTTGCCGTGACCTGAGATTGGCGAGTGATGAGGGGTTGTAAATGGTACGGTTTTGTAGAGGGGAGGATGAAGGTTCAAATGGTGGTGACAAGGGTGATTTTGGGTGGAAGAATCGCTGGAAAAGAGCGAAAAACATCGGAAACGACGACTGCTAATGTGCACCGGAGGACTGTTAGAGGCGATGGTTTGCTAATGTGCGCCGCCCATGTAAAATGACCAATTTACCCCTTTACCGTTATATCAAACATTTTTCCGTCACTTTAAGGGTGGGAATATGAAATAAATGAAATCAATGGTACTAACTTGGGATTTCGTCAAACCTTGGGTGGGAATATGTCATTTACTCTTAATTTGATTTGTTTTGTTTTGTTTCATTGGAAGGTACTATTTTGTCTTTAATTTTGTTGATTCTAAGAAAACGACCTTAATAAATTTGATCACCTTCAAAGCTGTCAAGTCTAATCTAAATCCAATCTAATCATTTTTTGTCACTTAGTTTTGAAGCATATAAACATGATTGAGTGAATGTCTCAAGAAAAATAAAGAAAGCTAATACTCGCTTGTAAGAATAAAATTAATTATTATCAAAGATATTGTAATTAATGACATTAAAATTTCATTGCCCTATCTGTTTTCTTCTTCTGCAATCCAATGGAGAATTCAAGATTTATTATGGTTATGAATAATCAAGATTTATAGTTATTAACTACCTTTAGTTGACCGAATGGTTTGATAGTTTAAGTCCTTCTTCGGTTGTTAATAAGAGTAGTTATTGAAGTTTTTACCTTACCGGTAATTTCAGACAGTGTTTTAAAACCTGGCCCTATCCAACCGGTTTAACCAAGACTCGGGAGCTTCATTAGGCCGAGTTAACAATTTCACTATTCACCAAAAATCCTAGAATTTGAGATGATGATTGACAAACAATTGAAGGTTGGAATGTTGGAGCTTTTGAAGAAAAAAGCACCGTTGAGTGCAATGGTAACGACATAGTTGATTTTCGGTGAGTGAATTGACCGGAAATTGAAAAAAACCAACGACAGCAATAGCCAGCTTTTGTTGGTGATTAGTGAGGCTAACGGGGGTGGGGTGAGATGGGTTTTGGTAGGGAGGAAGAAGGGAGTATTATTGGGGTGATGAGGAGGGTTTTTCGACACCGACGTCTGTGAGATTTGGCTTGGAATGTCGATGTCGGTGTTAGTGAGATTTGGCCAAAATCGAACCAATTTCGACCAGATCTTGAATAGATTTTCTAGGGAATGGGCTTAAGGGATGATTGGGATTGCATTTGGGGTGTCGTCGCAACCAACTAGTCATGGACCGATTTGTATTTGTGGCGTGTTTGCTAAATTTTAAACCTGTAGGACTTACTTGTAATTTTTAGGGGTGTATTTATTAAATTTTAAAAGTTTTGTCATCCAGTTTGACAAGCCAGTCAACCTCGGACCCCACAACTTTATTGGGTTTCACCCTGAGGTTGTTATTAAAAAATTTAAGGTCCCGAAAGATTATTTGAGGTACGTGTAAGTCGACATGAACACCCCTTGTCATAAAAAAGAGAAAAAAAAAAATTTGTAATTATTTAAATGAAAACTATAATGGAAAGGTGCTCGACTCTTGTCCATTATTAGAATCCTCGCCTAATTGAAGCTCAAAAGTTTGAACATACGGTAGAGAGAATTGGTGTACTATTTTCGAAAAAAAAGTACATAATTGAATAGTTTCACACGGAACATGTTGTGCTGAAATTAAGCCTCAAAAATTTCTTTTTCAGAGAGAAAAGGTGAATAAAAGTTTGACATTTTAGATTTGACTAATACAGAACCCAAGATCACATGTTGAAACTTGAAAGTGGTGTTTGGAATATTTAGTACAAGGGGGTTGATTTTAAGGGAATATATATAACAACGAAAAGTAACACATACCTGATGTTAGGTGCCTGTCAATTAATACAATCTCTCATATCTTGATATACACACCATAAATATTTTACTTGTTTTTAGGTTTGATCTGGCAAATTCCAATTGATTATAGATTCTACATAAACAAAAGACATTTGCAATTCCTCACACTAATAATAATATTTCGTCTTAAATTACGAATACAAAGCAACCTGAAACAACTTTACCATTGAGAAAAAACAACTGTATGTATAACACGCGTACAAATCATATACGAAAAAAAGCGGGAATTATTGTTTGCAAACCTTAAGAGATATAGGAAATACAAATTCTAAATGTGAAAAGAATGGAAGAAAGGCCATGTAATGTAAATGTGTTTATGGTAATTGGTATATAATCCAAATTTAAGCACTTCCCTTGAGCTTTTTTGTGATGTTGGCAATGTACTTCCCCTGGTGGAAAGCTTGCTCCAATTCCAGCTCAGTTGGCTGTCTCGAGCCATCCCCAGCATAAGTTCCAGCACCATAGGGACTTCCACCCTTGATCTTCTCCATCTCGAACATACCTGCGCCAAATGTGTATCCGATGGGAACGAATATCATCCCATGGTGAACAAGCTGAGTGATTGCGGTCAACCTGTAAAAAGAATTTAATAGTTAGTTTTCCTTCCTTGTTTTGAAGGAGTTTTAGTAATTTCAGTTAAAACTTAACCATGATATAGGAACTTACGCTGTAGTCTCTTGTCCACCACCTTGTGACCCGGTGCTATAGAAGATCCCGGCAGGTTTTCCTGCAAGTTGTTGGGTTCTCCAGAGACCACCAGTTGCATCCATAAATGCCTTAAATTGAGCAGCCATCATACCAAATCTTGTTGGGAAGCCAAAAACAAACCCGTCAGCCTCAGCAAGTTCTTGGGCTGTAATGATTGGTACATCGCTCTTTGGTGGTGCACTCATCTTGCCGAGCACCTCCTCTGGCAGCGTTTCAGCAACCTATTCCACATGCCCACTAAAATCAGTCTGGGTATCTATAACAACTTCTATAATGCAGAATAAGGAATTCATGAAAGTATCTTTACTTTTAATAAACTGTTAATGCACAGCCACTAGATTTTACAGTTTGATTTAAACAAGAGAGCAGAAGAAAATCATAACATATTGGCAATCAAATTAACTGAGAACTTTAATGAAGAATGAATATGAATGGGTGACATGGTACAAAATTCAGCCAATCAAGAAAAACATAAACAGTAAGCATATCCAAGGTAAAGGCTATTAATTTAGATAAAACATGATGGAAAAACCAAAAGTAACAGCAAATATACGGTCCATCATTATGTATAAGAAATAAGAGCTAAACAGCTGAGATGCATGATTGGGAAAGCCACGCAATAACTCACAAATGATACACCGAGGTATACTAAGAGAGCATGAGGGAAGATAAATGAAATGATAGGTGTCAGAAAAAACAAGCTTACAGCCTCATGGAAACATACTTATAAACAAAAGCAGCTAACTAGGCAAGACCCTGTCATTGACCCAAAATACCTGATTTTGAGCATGGAAGACAACCATGGTTGGCCTACCATCTAAACAATATACCACCTTAAACAACTTTTTCTTGGTGAGAAGGAAGCCTGATTCGAAATCTAAATCATATATTATGTAGGCCCCTTTATTTTTTTTGCAAAAGTGAATGCCTCTTCTCTAAATTTGTTGCTTGCAATGAGTTAAAACAATACTATTACCCAGCAAAACTAAACATGCAGTAAACTTGCAGTTTATTAAATAAAATAGAAGTGTGCTCAAATAAAGCAATGCTATTTTTCCTGCATATTGGGCTTCAAACCCTTCAACAGTAATGACGCACCTTTCTTTATCTCTTCTGCAAGTTTCTCTACGTGTCCATACATGGATAGTACCTGTAATAGAAACAAGAAATTTTAATCAAAAGACTCAATTTACTAGTAACTTGTAAAGCAGCATAGACGATGATCTAGAACTGAGAAAATGCAGTGGCATATAATAATATTAAATGACTGTACAACAATATATTTTACAAATCATACCACTGTATAGAACAGAGGAAAACAGTAAACATTATTTACTGGAAATTCATTTTACTAAATATCACCACAAAATATGTAATATGAATTCTTTTACGTAATCAGAAAACAGTTAATATGTACACACGTACAAATACATATTCACCATTTTAGTTGGCCATTGTTGCCCAGAACTATAAAACTATGACCAACTAGAGTTAAGGTCAATTACCATGGCAACACACACATATGTCAACCATCATCTAACTTGTGAAATTCAGAGTCAAACAGGTGATGTTACAAATGGGTGGAAGGGATGACTGAAAACATAAACTATACTGGGCCTATAGATTACTCATCCATTTTCATACGGTTTTGACACACAAATAAAACTATTTCAACATTTTTCTATCAAAATGATTAGTTAGGTTCCTGCTTACAAACAACACGATATCACAGACACAATTTTATAGGATAATGCCAAGTGCCTACTAGAAGCTAATGAGAGCTATAAGCCAAGTCCGACTAGAAGCTAATGAAGCTCTAATCTATGGCATCAGCAAAATCATGCTTTCAGCTACATGAAACAACTGAAAAAAAGAGCAAATTATTACCCAGCCAATCACTTAAGAAAGCTACAATTAAGAGTCTAAACAGTGGAACTGAATTAGGTAAAGAAACGAGTTCAGGTTTCAAATTTATCTAATTCTCAAACACTTCCTGAATCCCAACACATATGACATTTTCTGAACGAAAAAAGTAAATTCCCATATCCTTGTAAGTTTAGTTTATAGAATTCACAGGGATTCTAAATGAGCATTCTGTACAACACAGCAAACAAAAATAATCCACAAAGAGAATACGATCATAATTACCTGCTTCATTAATCACAATAACTTTACTTTTCAAACCAATCTACCTAATTCAGAACGAGATTCCCTATAATTCGTCTGTATGATACAAAATAAACTTCATGTCCATCCAATTCAATTCCATCATACCAAACACAGCTCGTTCTATATTCGACACAAAATTGGCATTATAGTTAAATTGAATATAGTTCATAATTTTCTTCTCCAAAATGCAATCTTAAAAACGAACTTCACAACCTTCAAATCACTTATTATACCTTATCACCCTCAAATGGCAATCATTTCACGCTTCCTCAGCTGAAATGTTACTCTCAATATTTTCAATTCATAACAATACGCCTCTTTCATAAACCGAAGTAAATTTCAAGAACTACAATTACAAATTCTAAAAGGCTAATCCGATCAAATGATTCACCGTAAAATCTAAACTAAAGCACACTAATCACACAGAAGGAAGTTAACAAACTCAACAAAATTGAAAGCAGAAACAGATCCAGAACTTAACGTCGTAAATTCCTAAGCAGAAACGAACGATCAGCAACAAAACGAAGATTAAATCACAGAAAACAAGAGAGAAATACGTACACAATATACACTTTGACGGCCCATTTGTAATAAGTCTTTAACAAGTCCACTGAGTTCCCTTTTTTTCCCCTATCTGAGTCTGAATTGAGATTTTCAACGATTGAAAATGAAGACGCTGGAGTCGTATTTATGGTTGCATATGAAGAGATCAAAAAAGTTAATGACCAGATTAGTCGCGTAATTGGTGGTCCCAAACGACTGCGTTTAAATTTTTTAGATTAAAATAAATGATTAATGATATATGTTTTGTCACGCTCATCATCTCATGGTCTTGAAACTAATCCTCTAAGAAGTTAATTTTAATTCTTTATTTTATTTTATATATATTAATTAGTATTTGCTTATTTTAAGGAATATTAATTTTCCCCCAAATTCGTATAATAATTAAATACATTCCAGATACAATGCTATTTTTGGGTAACGCTCACTTTTTTTTTTTTTTTTCAAGAATGTTTATATTTGCATAATTTCAGGGTTTTTAAAACATGTTACTTACCTTGTCACAAATTGGATAATTATGTAGAAAATTATAAAGTTCAAATAATAATAATAATAATAATAATAATGATAATATAATATTGATTAGACCATCAAAATAAAAGTAAAAAATATTTTTTAATCAAGGCATATGAAAATTAGATGGTAGCCTATATAAATGTTATCTTAGGTTTAAAGAAAATGGGAAATATTATATTATACTTATTCAGGATTTTACTCCTAAATTAAATATCTTTTACTACAGGAATATATGAAAATAAAATGTTAAACAGTTAATGTTATCTTAAGTTTAAAGGAACTAAGATATTATTATGATTTATCAAGATGTTTTACTCCTATATTAACGTAAAATATAGAAAAAAATCTTTCACAAATCTCTTATACAATATTTTAAAAATATTCAATTATGTAAAATATGAATTTTTCTTTAAAATTTAAATCGTAATTAAGTAAATTTTGATTTACACTAATATAGTTATGATTTTTAAAATATTTATTTGAGTATTTTAAGCAAATGGAAAGTTGGAAACCGTGATGGACGGCTCCGAAAGTGACATGGCGCTTTGGGGAATTAATAAATGGGCTGTATTAATCTGAACCGTCAAGGGTTGAGCTGGAGGGCGGTTAGGATTTCGAGATTAACGGTTTTAGGTGGCCCCATTACGTGAGTTTACGTAATTCGGGTGCTGATTAGTTGATGGGCGTTTCTTTTCAAATATTCAAGTGTGGACAAAGATTAGGTGACGTATCATAGGCTGCATGCTGACCAAACAACACGTAAAAAAATAATAATCTAGATATGTATGAGTATGACTAGATTATTAGGTGAGTTATCCAATTAGCGACCAACATTTACGCTTAATCCGGTTTACCTTTTATACCTTAATTAAACTGATTTAGGATTGAATGCTGGTTTAAAGAAATATCTGTAGAAGAAATGACTTGAACATGATCTTATATTTTAATTAGGATAAGTATAGTTTACATATTTTTCTCTCACGAAAACCAAATTTAGATTTGATTAAATTTAATCTTTAAATAAGAGATAATAACATTTATCAAGGAGTTGAAGCAATTAATGTAGAACAAGTGGTAATTTAATTGAAGTTAGAGAAATTAATTGGGTTTATTTTATGTCATATCTAGTTTTTGAGTAAAGAAAATGCAATTCTCAATCATTCCATGATTGATAAGAGATGTTTTCAATTTTCCAAAATTTATCATTGGATTATACCAAAGCAGTCAAGTTTTTTTCCTTTGATAAATCTTAAATTATTCTTTTACACTACCCAAAAAAAATTCCTTTAAAACATTTTTTTCTTGTATTATTTCCTTAAGAATTTTTTTTTTTTTTTAACATATATATTTTGTTCCAGAAAAATAATTGTAATTTTTAACTTGCGAATTTACAATCAATGTCATAAATCTGTTTGATTTGAACTCAAATAAGAACACTGTTTTGATTTTGGTCCAATTAATTTGGCGAAACGTGGAAGGCTGCAAAGCTCATACACATATACTTAAAAAAAAAGGTGTCTAAATTTGGGTCCAAAGAATTGCAAGTCAAAGTCATCCAATTTTGTATATTAAGAGTTCGCATGGTCAATTTGATCAGCATGAAATTAAAATATCTCAAGTTGTGCCTGTCAGTGCTTCACATGTTCTTATAATAATATTAGAGTTTAATAAAGAGAAAATGACATTTTCTATTTTAATAAACTCTTTGTTAGAATATTATCTTGTTGAGCTCACCAAACGACAGCATTTCCAGTAAGCGACAACGGCTGCAAAGGGATTCTTGTAAATTCAGTTCACATTACAAACGTAGACTTCAATTTTTGTGGATAAATGAATAATTCTCACACAAAATAAAAGTCCACAAAATTACAAAACCCTCACTTCTTATGAAGATGACATCAAAATAATTTAGAAAGATGACTGAGTCCAAGTAGTACGTAATATAGACGTCTGCTTTTGTAGGTAGATAACACAATATAAGAAACTTTATAGAATTTTTTTTTTTTAACGACGGAGTGATTTTAAAGTGGTTTGAATCTAAAAAGTTAATGAAAAAAATGAACATTTTTAATTGTCAGGCTAACCCTTTAGATTATCATATATCTATTGACTAAAAAAACTTATTTAAAACTATAAACACTTTTAAAATTACGTAAGAGTGTTTGATTGTATTTTAAAAGTGTTTATAAGATTTTAAATAAGTTATTTTACGACTTATATGAGAGAAACTATAAATTCTTGTTTTAGTTTATTTAAAAAGTTTAAATTTTAAAAATTCCCCGATTCTATTTTATTTATTTGACTTAATTTATTCTTGTATGTTAAAACACTTTTTGGTAAATAAGTACTAAAAACTCTTTTACATTTTCCTTACCAAACCATTAACAAAATTTTCACAAAAGCTCGACTCTAATAAACTTTTCTTTAATAAGTTCTATCGAATAAGAAGTCGTACCAAACAAACCTCGAAAACACTTTAATTTACATAATTTTTTTTTTTTTTTAAAATTTATTGGGGTTTAGGGTTTAGCAGAAAGGAATATAGACTTCACATGAAAAAGGGAGTGGTGTTTTCTTGAACAAGCAGGAACCTTAGAACAATCCATCTGATATCTCACCATCATTCATGATCGATCATAATTTGTATAAGGGGTCCACGTACAAGTGCATGAAAATGGGAGATTGGAATTGGCTTTAGCTTGAAGAATATTGTATTTTTTATACAAGTTCGTTGTCAGCCTGTCTTCTTCCATAATGTTCTTTCAATCAATCTTTCTAGTTGTTGCCTTCTTCTCAAAGTTATCTATACGTACGTACAATTTTGACTCTGTCTCCCCTACCATACCTAGCTCTCATTGATGTTTCCTGCATTCTCTCACCAACCCCATCTTATTTGTAAAGCTTGTTCTTCTGTTTTATGACAATACTGCACTTGTAACATACCCTTTTGCAATTTATTGAGTGGGGTCTGTAGAGTTACGATTATCACGTATTATCTTACTATCTTGTTTGGTGGGATTCGAATTTATCTCTTACGCACCTTAAATAGTGAGAATTCAGAGCGTGTCCCCCATATTCAAACTTGGATATTATTTTTTCAAATAAGCTCGATAAGGTAGGATAGAAGATATTACAAAAACAATATGTGATGATTGTAACTCTTTAAGCCTCACTCGACTAGGTGGTTAGTGGATGTTACAACAGATCCTTTCTAGCCACAACAAGTTCATACTTGCCTTATTATTTTCCTTGCCTTTAGTAAGCTTTATTTTTGGGTTACAATTATGTCGAGGTGTCAAATGAGTCATCAATTGAGTTTGATGGAATTTTTTCAGAACAAAATTGGGGTCAGGCTGTTGGGATAAAGTGGGTCTAATTCTAAGTATTGTTTAGTTTGGTGCCTAGTTTGAAAGCTATTAGTAACCTTTTGTCTTTGTGCTTTTAGTTGATGCAGTATTCTTGGTGAGAGATTGAATATTGATGAGCTAGGAAATAATCAATATCAATGTCAAATTATAGTTTCTTCTGTTAACTTCGATTGAGACCTATCATCAATAAACCTAAATTTTGGATAAGATTTGGCATAATAGTTGAGTTAGAGTCAGAATATGGTTGTGTCTTTTAATTTTAAACCTTATTCAAATTAAAGATACAAGATTAGTACTGCCTAAATGAGTCTGAGATTAACAAGATTATTTCATAGATCAAATCCAGAAAATACAGGAAGCTCCAGGATTATCCTCAATCAAAATGGACACAAGCTAAACTCCAACATTAATAGCATCCCATTTTACCCAGCAGTCATGATCTATTTCTCATTGCTAATTTGTGTAAATGAAATCACAATTTCTATGGTCTAGTATCAATTAGTTCAGCTGCATATATATGGTTAAAAATTAAAACTATCGAGCCTCTAACAATGAGATAGTGATTTCATTAGTTGAAGAAGATTCAGGCTTTCCTAAAGAAGAGTCTGGTCCCTGTGATTTCCTGTCCATCAAGAAGCCAGGTTGCTTTGGCTGAGGCAACTCGTTCTCACTACCAAGCATCACAACTACAGATGACATATTTGGCCTGTCCTCAGGATACTGTTGAACACATAAGAGACTAATGTGGATACATCTTATCGCTTCTGAAAGATTGCAGGATTGATCTCCCAATACTGAATCAATCAGTTCCAGTTGCTTGCCTTCATTCCACAGTTTCCATGCCTAAAATATATCAAAACCCTTCTGTTAATATGCCAGAAATAACATAATTCCTGAACTTTTTGTTGAAAGTAAACTAATGCTTTTCGGATTTTACTTACCTGTCCTATAAGGTTATGGTTGTCATCTGGATGATAAAACCCTCTATTTTTGCTTCCACTTACTATCTCCAGCATTAAAATGCCGAAGCTGAAGACATCAGATTTTACAGAGAAAAGTCCATCAGTGGCATATTCTGGAGCCATATATCCACTGTATAAGAATGATAAGAGAGAAATTTTGTTAATTAATATAGAAGTGTAGTAGAGAACAATAAAATGACAGGGCAAGAGGATGCTTACTAAGTTCCAACAACTCTTTTTGTGTTTCCTTCTGTCTCATCTCCGCCAAAAGTTCTTGCCAAGCCAAAATCTGAAATTTTCGGATTCATCTCATGGTCAAGTAGTACATTACTTGCTTTCAGATCTCTATGTATAATCCTCAATCTGGAATCTTGATGAAGATAAAGAAGACCTCTAGCAATCCCGCAAATGATTTGAAAACGCTTGGACCAATCTAATACTGTGCTTCTTGTTTGATCTAGCAAGAATAATATTCAGGTTAGTGTGTTGTCATGCTTGAATTGTTAAAGAATCAACCTCACTTTTGCTAGAACAAATCCAAATGTCTCTAATAGAAATACACTAAGCTAGCAGACCGAAAATAAAAGAGTCTAGGCTGTTGTTGGGCATGAATTCATATATCAGCATTTTCTCATCTCCTTCAATGCAGCACCCAAGAAGCTTTACAAGATTCCTATGTTGTAGTTTGGCAATCAGTATAACTTCATTCGTGAACTCGTTTAATCCTTGCCCAGAAATCTTCGAAAGCCTCTTGACAGCGATTTCTTGTCCATCTACAAGTGTACCCTGGAAAGACATTTTGTGAAATTAGTTACTGTGAGCTTCAGTAAAATAGTAGTAATATGTTCTTATGAGTTCATATAGTTTTATGAGCTTACTTTGTATACAGGTCCAAAGCCACCTTCTCCAAGCTTGTTGTTGATTGAAAAGTTTTCAGTGGCATTAGAAATGGTATCTAATTCAAACAATGGTAGCTCCAAGTCATCTTTTGGATCATCCTGTCTATGACTGCTGCCCCTGTTGGTTTCTGTTTTCTCTGAAACAGTGAACATATTAACTATAAATAATGAAACATTGTTCTCCTAGGTATGAGACGCAGTAATTCTGTAACATTGTTCTCTCTTTATTGAATATCTAATACATGTAAGGAATTTACCAATGATCCATTTTGTAACGGATTTTAATTACGGAAATTATGTTAAAAATACAAAGCTATCCTGTTTCAAAAGACTGACTCAGAAAGAAATTGTAGCATTTCAATTCATTTTACAAAAGTTCTGCAAAACATTAAGATATACTTAAGAGGCAGACTGAGGAACATTACCTATAATGTTGTTCTGTTTTTGGGTATGTATAGCCAATGATAAGCGAAAAGCACAGCAACCACAGCAACCGCAGCATGGTAGTAAAACTATTATCATTATATTCTTATGCTCCATTCGCCCCTTGACCAGACATTGGGGATATGTGAAAAGAGCACTAGTCAAGTTATATAAATGTATCATATTATCTTAATCTACACTCAAAATAATCACAAGTAAGATGGTGAACTGATACAAACAAATTAAGCCAGTACTTTTTCTGAGAGACATTCGGATATACAACGTCCTTCCCACCAGCTGGAACTGTTTCTGTCCAACAGATCACCAAACCACATAGTGCATCCACTGCCTCCTCCACTATATATGAGTTAGTGTAGCCATACAAGAAAGTTTCTAATGCATTTCTCCCTGCATTCCTTGAGATTCATACTTCCTGTTCACTGAAGAATGTGTAGCTCTGGCACTTTCAATCCATCAAACTTGATATAAAACCTCTCTTTCAGTAGTTTATGGGCTTATTGCGAATGCCCCTTGAACCAGTCCATGCTGTCCAATGATTTTGACTTGAATCCTTTCTAAACATTGGCAAATTGGGATGCACTAAGAATACAAATCCCATAAGAGCCACAAATATCATAATTGCACAGCGATCTCTAGGCACCGATGCATACAGTTTCCAACTTGATTTCTTCATTCCATACGAATCGTTCACGAGACACTTACTTGTTTCAGTCATAACATTCTTGAGATCGCTGATTTATTTGTTGCATTGAACATGTAGTAACCCTCCTCCTCATTAGAGACAAATTTGTACTTAAAAAACTGGATATAGGCCGTAACTCTGGCGCTCCACTGAACCCAAGGCCATTCCATGGACCCGTCCTTAAAATTTTGTTGAACCCTGTCCTCATAATTACTTCAGGATTTCTTGCAGTTCAATTCCCCAAGTGAAGTCTCCTGGAGATGGGTCATCCGGGCTCCTCCAGGCTGATATTACGCGTTCAAGACCAGTTTTTTAGGTCCCATCCGAGTCTTCATTCTGCAGTCAATGTATCAGAAGGATAGTCAAAGCTTTGCCACAAATAAGTTTCCTAAATTACCATCTTGTTCATCTCTTAGAACAAGATTTCCTGAATCGAGGACTGAACCACTGCTGAACTCGATACTGTTGTCAAGTTGGCTGACCAAACTCTACTGGCTCTGGCTCATCAGAACAAGATTGCCGTGTTCTGTTTATCATCAACATTCGGAAGATCATTGATCGGATTGAGTCTATTTGCAACCCAGACACTGTTGAACTGGATCTTCTTGTACCAATTCCAGTACCGTTCTTTTAACTACCAGACTGAAGAAACCAGCTCAAATGTTTGATCCTTTGAAACTAAAGTCCTGCCCTCACTAAGAGACTGGGATGAACGAAATGGTGTCAGTTGTTGCATAACATAATCCAGAGCAAAGAGCCAAGTTTAAACTGATAAAAGATAACAAAGAACATCCATTGGGGTCTAGACCTATTAGCTCTTTGCACCAATTTACGAGTGAACACCAATAATGACAGTCCATCTAGAAGGGTATGACTTAAAAGTTACAATAATTTGACTACATTTCAGAGTAGAGAACTGCTTTTAATTGTTGCAGAATGAAGGACCTCACTAGTACAGACTGGTAGGCGGTAGCTGAAAATTTAGTAACTTTGTTGATATGTGAATTAAATATCTAACACAAGTAAACCCAAGTCCTGTATAGGCCCAAGATGACGAAAAAATTGGCGCACCATTACAAATGAACTAGAATTTGATTGTTGGCCGGCTAGGTGGCGTCTTTGCATTCACATGTCCCCAAAAATTCACACTGGAAAAGACATGCTTGACTTCATTGATTACTATGCAAACATGTTTTCCTCTGTATTTTCACATTAGTAAAGTTTGGCGTCACCATCAATCAAGGGAAATTCTACCCGTTCTAAATAATCTACACGGTTCTACTTTGGTTACCACTTAATTCTTCTTGGTTTCGTTGAATTCACTTTATGCGCTGAAAAAGGAGAGAGAGCTTTAGATATTAAATTAGCTAGAGTAATAAAATTGTTAATGCATCCAATCTTACATGTGTTGAGGGAACTTTCGTTCTGGCAGTATCAAAGGAATAAAATTAGAAGGATATTGGCTTCGTTTGGTTGGATTTTGGAATATACTTTTAGTATTCCCAAAAAAAGTTAAACAGTAAATACTCAAAAACATCATATTTTTCAACTTTATTCAACTTTTTTAAACCCCCTAAATTATTAATTTAATTAAATACCCAATATTTTAATGTTTTTTGTACAGCGCTCCGGCCACCCCGCGCGTGAGTGGGTCGGCTGTCCGTATTTGAGGTTGGGTTTGAAGGTGTTTTTTGTTAACTTTTAATGTTTTATTATAGGGGGTTTGTTTGTAAAAAAATAAACATAGAGGGTATTTTATTAATTTGTAAATCTTACATCGTAATACCATCCAATGTCACTTTTTTTTTTAACTTTTTTCAAAAAACTTTTTCCAAAAACCCAAATGTTGAACCAAAGAAACCATTAACATTTCAAAAACTTTTAGGACTAATTGACACATACATCTCTAGAGAAGTAATTATAAATTGGATATGCTGAACCACATGTTCCCAACCCGTAACAATATATTACGACTCACAAGTTCAACTAGGAGGATAAAATGGTAATTCAAAAACAGTCAAGGGTAATTATGTCACTTTACCCCTGTATTCCCATCTTCTTCTCATCTCCCCCTCCCATTTTCATCTTATTTCATCTCACCTTTTTTTCGGCAAATACCTCCCTTTTGGATTGTTTTTCGGTTGATTGCACATTGGAACTTCACCCTTCACCACCATTGGAACCCCCTTCACCCCTTCTTCTAAACCCACCTTCAATCGGCTTTCCCCATCTTCGTTTGCTGTCCCCGGTCGTTTGGACGCCCCACACCATTCGTAAAATTTCCCAGCCAACCTGCCCATCTCCGATCACCAAAATGCAACCTTCAGTACCAAACGGTCATCAGATGCTCCTCTTCATAACCCCCTATCAGTTTGGCCGAGCTGTCCAATCGTTTTGCGCGACTCCCACTTGGTTTGTGCGACTTTCAAGGTTGGGTTTTTGATTGGAACTATTGAGGACACTTGATTGGGCTAATGCTTGTTTGTTTGGAGTCGGCTTGTTGGTAGTCTGTTGTTGTTTTGTACTTTTGTTTTTGGCGACTCTATCGCCGGCGGTCGATTTCCCCTGGGCTTTGCAAACGCCCACCATGTGTTCATAAAAGGGCCCCAGAGAGCCTTCTGCGCGCGCTTAGCGCCTGAATTTGAAATTTTTCTCTCAGTTTTTTATTCTTGTGATGACTGTATAATACACTTTCGTGAGTGTGATTAAATTTTAATGGGTATTGATTTTGTTTCGAAATTGTGGTGGTTTGTGGCGGTGTTGATGGTTGTATTTGGTGGTTCTAGTGGTGGGTTGGAGTTGGTGGAGGTCCAGGCGGCGGAAGCGATTCATGGGATATGGACCAAAGAGGAGGGTATTTTTGTCTTTACATTCACTATCATCTCACCTAACAGAATTTACTCCAAATACTAGCATCCCAACCTTAAAATCCAACATTCAATCATTTTTTTCTTTTTTTATTTATATGGGATGTAATTGTATCACAAGGATAATAATGTGGACTTGGACATATACAGTTACAAAATATCGAGCCTCCAAAAGTGAGATACTGATTTCATTCTTTGACATTAATCCATAATTGTTTGATGAAAGGCCTGGCTCAACAAATTCCTGTCCATCAAGAAATCAGGTTGTTTTGGCTGAGGCAATATACTATCACTACCAAGCATCACTACTACAGTTGAATGGTGGCCTCCACACGTATACTGTTGCACACATAAGAGACTAATGTGGATGCATCTTGTTACTTCTGAAATACTGCATGATTCTCCCAACACTGAATCAATCAATCAGTTCCAATGGCTTGCCTTCATTCTAGTTTTCCATGCCTAAAACATTTAAAAAACCCTTCTGTCAATTATGATCTCATTCCAAATTGATCAAAAGTTGACATAATTCTCTGCATTTTAGGAATGTAATTAAAAGTTTTTTCACTTACATATCCTGTGAGGTTGAGGCCACTCTCGATGATAGAAACCCTCTATTCCTCCCCCATTAAGATCTCCAAAATAAAATGCCGAAGCTAAACACACAGATTTAACAGAGAACAGTCCCTCAGTAGCGTATTCTGGTGCCATGTAACCACTGTGGAGAACTTTACAAAAAAGTGTTTTTTTTTCATCAATGAGTGAAAGTGAATACAAAGATTTTCAAACAATGATATACTTACTAAGTTCCAGCCAGTCTTTTGTGTTCCCTTCAGTTTGATCTCCACAAAAGTTTGGGCCACAAACCAAAGTCTGAAATTTTTGGGTTCATTCATGATCGTAATACATTACTCGCTTTGAGATCTCTATGTATAATCCTCAGATCTAGAATCTTGATGAAGATAAAGAAGACCCCTTGCAATCCCACATATAATGTTGAAACGCTTCGACCAGTCCAATAGCTTGCTTCTTGATTGATCTGGCATGCATAAAATTCAAATTAACATATGTCTATAATAGAGATACAGTAAGTCAGATGAAATTCATAAGGTTACCAAAGATGAAGTAGTCCAGGCTCTTGTTGGGCATTAATTCATAAATCAACAATTTCTCGTTCGTTTCAATGCAGCAACCAAGAAGCTTTACAAGATTTCGGTGCTGTAGATTCGCAATGAGTAACACTTCATTCTTTAACTCATTTAATCCTTGCCTAGAAATATTTGAGAGCCTCTTCACAGCAATTTCTTGCCCATCCGCTAGTGTGCCCTGGAAAAAAGTAAATGTGAAATAAGTTATTGTGTTCTGAGTAAAATAATTCCTCTTCTCATGTGTTCAATTCACTATCATGTTTCAGTGTTTTACTTGGTATACAGCTCCAAAGCCACCTTCTCCAAGCTTGTTGGATAATGAAAAGTTATTGGTGGCTTTCGCAATTGTAGCTAACTCGAACATTGGTAGCTCTAAGTCTTCTCTTTCCTGATGCATTTCGATGTTGTTTTCTGTTTTCTCCAAAATAGTGCACATTATCAGATATCAATAATATTCAGAGGTCAAGTTTCCTAAGCTGTTCCTACCATAAACTTATGGCTATGTTTAAAAGATTTTATTCAAAACTGGATGGTGAAAGATTAGGCCAACTCTAAAAGAACAAACAAATGCAATAAGTGTAAGGAGAGCAACCAAAAACTCAGAGAGCTTAGCAATGGAGGAAAGTTGAATATTCCATTTCAGTGTATATTTTCTTGCTATACAGGGGAGAAGAATGAGAATATATACAGAGACTCTATAACAAACTTGTAACAGATTAACAAACCCAGCCTATCATACTGTGCTAGCTGGTAGACATGTGCTAAAATGAATGAAAGAATAACAAAAAGTATATACAACAACGAAAAAGTAAAAACTGATTACAAAACTTGGCCTGTATCTGTTAACATTCCCCCGCAAGATGGAGAATAGAAATTTACTATTCCCATCTTGGATAAGTGTGCTTGAAGAAGGTAGGATGGAAGAGCTTTGGTGAATGTATCAGTCAACTGTGCTTGAGAGGAAACATGAGCTGGTGTGAGATTTCCTTCCTGAATTTTATGGCGGATCAAGTGACAATCAAGCTTTATGTGCTTGGTTCGCTCATGAAATACCGGATTGGCAGCTATGTGAAGGGCTGCCTGGTTGTCACAGTAGAGAATGGCAGCCTGCGGATGAGAAATGTCAAGATCATGGAGAAGGTATCGAAGCCAAATAAGTTCTGAACAAGTAGTGGCCATAGAGCGATACTCAGCTTCAACAGATGATCTGGAACCAACTGTTTGCTTCTTAGACTTCCAAGAAATAAGCGATTGACCCAAGAAAACACAATATCCTGTTGTATACCGGCGAGAATCCCGGCAAAAGGCCCAATCCGAATCACAAAAAGCTGTAAGTTGAAGTTGAGATGAGGATGGCAGCAAAAGACCTTGAGCAGGTGCAGTTTTAATATACCACAAGATACGGTAGGCTGCTGCAAGGTGGGAGGAAGAAGGTTGATCCATAAATTGGCTTAATAATTGGACAACAAAGCAAATATCTGGGCGGGTTATTGTGAGGTACAATAACCTATCAATTAACCTTCGAAAGATACTTGGATTAGAAAGTGTAGTCCTTTCAGATTTGCTGATTTTGAAGTGTTGATCCATAGGAAGTCTAAGGGGTTTGCATCCAAGCATACCCGAATCTGCCAAAATGTCTAAGGCATATTTCCTTTGACATATATGAATACCTTTGGAAGATCTAGCAATTTCCTAGCCCAAGAAATAACGGAGACAACCAAGATCTTTAATCTTGAATTTGCTATTCAAAAAATTCCGTAGAGAAGCAATGGAGTCTTTGGAATTGCTAGCAACCAGAAAATCATCAACATAAATGAGTAAAGTAGTAAAATTTTCCCCTCCATGCTTGGTGAATAAGCTATAATCAGACTTTGATTGGATGAAGCCAAAAGCAATAAGAGAAGAGGTGAGTTTAAAGTTCCATTGTCTTGAAGCTTGCTTTAGGCCATAAAGGCTTTTAAGCAATTTGCAAACTTGAGTTGGTTTACCTTTGGTGTAACCCGGGGGTTTCTTCATGTAAATTTCTTCATGTAAATCACCATTAAGAAATGCATTATTTACATCAAATTGATGTAAATACCATCCTTTGATGGCAGCAACACTAAGAAGGCATCTAATAGTGACAAGTTTAGCAACGGGTGATAAAGTTTTAGTATAATCTATGCCTTTTTGTTGGGTGTAGCCTTTAGCTACAAGTCTAGCCTTAAGTCTTTCAACAGAACCATCAGACTTAAATTTAATGCGATAGACATACTTACAATCGATTGCTTCTTTTCCTTTAGGCAAATAAGTGATGGTCCAAGTATGGTTGTTTTCCAAAGCTTCAATTTCAGCATCCATAGCTTTGCACTACTCAGGATCTTTAATTGCTTATTTATATGAGGTGGGCTCGGTTTGAATGGAAATGGATGATGAAAATGCTTGAAAAGAGGAATTAAAATGCTTGTAAGATAAGCAATCAAAGAGAGAAATATTTACCATTTAATTGAGGTGCTGCAGTGGAAGCTGATCGGTGAGGTGAGGCAAGCCTAACTTGTTTGCAATGGAAGTCCTTCAGATATTGAGGAGCAGTCCTGTTCTGGGTAGGCATGCGAAGTGTAGGGGCAACAGGAAGAGGAATGATGGAATTAGATGGTAGAGAAGTGGGAGAAGGGGAGGATGTATTAGGGCAATCAGTGGAAACAGCAAGAGGGTCAAGGTATAAAGGAGAAGGAGATATGGGATTTAGAAAAGTAGAAGGAGGTGCAAACGAAAGAGAGAAAATAAGGAGAGATGGGGCTGTGGAAGAAGGAGAGAGAGGTGTTTGAAAAGGAAAAAAAAAATCATGAAAAATAACATCCCTTGAAATGAAAATGGTAATAGTTTTGAGATCCAAAAGCTTGTAGCCTTTAGTTCCAAAAAGGTAACCAAGAAATGCACATGCACGACCTCTAGGGTCAAATTTGTTCTATTATGAGCAAGTGTGGCGGCAAAGCAAAGGGAACCAAATATTCTCATGTGAGCATACTTTGATTTTTTTATTAAAAAGGAGTTCATAAGGTGTTTTGTTGTTGAGAAGTGGTGATGGAAGCCTATTGATGATATATGTGGCTGTAAGGATGGATTCATTCCAGTAAGTTAAGGGAAGACCCGCTTGAAAAAGAAGGGCACGGGCCACATTTAGTAAGTGTTGGTGCTTCCTCTTAACAATTCCATTTTGTTGAGGGGTTGCAACACAGCTTTTGTGATGGATAATGTCTTTTTGATTAAAAAATTCATGCATGTTAAATTCAACACTATTATCACTTCTCAGAATTTTAATTTTCATTTGGAATTGTGTCTCAACAAGATTGTAAAAGGTTGTAATGCATTGTCTGGTTTCAGATTTGGCAGCAAGCAAGTAAATCCAGGTAGTTATAGAAAAGTCATCAACAATGGTCAAGAAGTACTTTGAGCCATCATGTGTAGTTGTGGAGCAAGGATCCCATAGGTCACAATGAATGAGCTCAAAGATTCTTGATGAAGAATGTGAACTGTTAGGAAAAGATAAACGATGAAACTTTGCTAATAGGCAAATTTTGCAACACTTTTCATTAATAGATGAAACTCCTTTGTGTACAAGAGGATTTGAAATTAACTGTAACCTAGGAAATGCTAAATGGCCTAGGCGATAATGCCATAGGTCAGTATTTGAGACAGAGTTTGTAAGGGAAGAAAAACAAGAAAACTTGGTATGGCTGCTGTATGAGTGTGTCGAGAGAAAAGTAGACAAAGCTTAGGGAAGAACTTCCTTGCAAATGAAATGGTACAAGCCATGCTTGAGCTCACCCTTCCTAATCGTTATCCATGAATGCAGGTCCTGAATAAAACAGTGAGTGGAAACGAAAAGCAAACAAAAATTAAGAGTAGAGGTTAGTTTGTTTGCTGAAATAAGGTTGAAAGAAAAGGATGGCACGCAGAGGAGATCATGCAAAATGATGGAATTAGTTAAGTGAATTGTTCCAATATGTGTGACAGGGGCGGAATGACCATTAGGTAGTTTCACAAAATAAGAAACTGTAGATGTAATAGTGGTGAAAAATGTGGTGCTGCAGACCATATGGTCTGTAGCGCATGTGTCAAGGATCCAAGCAATAGATGATGTATGTGGTGAATAGTGTGTGTGAGTAGATAAAGATGTGGAAGTACCAGACATTTGGGAAGATGATACTGGGTGAAGAGAGGTTTGAGGTGGGTTGTTGAAGTGGACAACGGAAGCCGCAATGGGTAAATCCTAAGGTCTGACCAAGGCCATCAGTTGCTGATATTGTTGCTTGGTGAAACCAAACTTGGCATCATTGTTGTTTTCAGAGTCATTGGTAAATGAAAAGGATGTCTGATTTGCAAGGAAACCAGATTGCTGCGGCTGCTGCTTGGTATGATATTTGTGACCAGGTGGATACCCATTGAGTTTGTAGCATTTCTCAATGGCATGGCCAGTCATGTTGCAATGTAAGCAAATAGGGGGCTTAGCATTGCCAACTTTGAAACATGTATCGAAAGTGTGACCAGTTATTTTACAGTGGCTGCAATAGGGATGGTCCTTTTTGGGAGGGTGGTTTGGTTTAGGTGAGGGTTTGGAAAGGGTGTAGGGTTGCTGGATTGCCATAGCCATAGTTTCGGGGGATGGAGTGGAGGAGGTCATTTGATGGTGTCTTTCTTGCTGTTGGATGAGGGAAAACACTTTGTAGACAGGTGGGATGGGATCTAAAATCATAATCTGGTCTTGGATGGAGGAGTAAGAGTCATTGAGACCCATAAAAAATTGCAGCACACGATCTCTTTGATATCGATCCAGTAAGGTTTTCATAGTACCACAATTGCAAGAAGGTATGAGACCATACGCAGAAAGTTCATCCCAGATAGCTTTTAACTTGCCATAGTAAATGCTTAACAAATCGTGTTCTTGAAGCAGAGCAGCCAACACCTTCTTGAGTTGGTAAATACAGGGACCATTTTGATGCGAAAATCGTTCCTGAAGATCCGACCAGATTTCTCGAGCATCATCAACAAAGAGAACGCTGGATTGGAGAGAAAAGCTGATAGAGTTGTGGAGCCAAGAAACAACCATGTCGTTATAGCGCTCCCAAAGCTCAAGCAATGGATCGTTGGGTTTAGATGGTTTGGTGATGGATCCAATGATAAAACCCAGTTTATTTTTCGCGCGGAGTGCACGACTAATTGAGTCAGACCAGGTGGCGTAGTTGTCGGTGGTGAGGAGATTGGCAACAAGGGTAAAGGCTGGACTGTCACCATGGTCAAGCCGATAGGGGTTCACCGGATCAAGGAGATTAAGGTATGGAGATGGGGTTTTTGATTCTAGGTCAGAGTGAGAATCGGAATCGGAGGTTGCCATTGAAGATGCTCTCGCTGGCTCTGATACGATGTAAGGAGAGCAACCAAAAACTCAGAGAGCTTAACAAAATGGAGGAAAGTTGAATATTCCATTTCAGTGTATATTTTCTTGCTATACAGGGGAGAAGAACGAGAATATATACTGAGACTCTGTAAGAAGCTTGTAACAAATTAACAAACCCAACCTATCATATTGTGCCAGCTGGTAGACATGTGCAAAAATGAATGAAAGAATAACAAAAAGTATATACAACAACGAAAAAGTAAAAACTGATTGCAAAACTTGGCTTGTATCTGTTAACAATAAGTTTGGAAACAAACAGAATGACATTACCTTCCGTATTCGTCCTTCTTTTGTGAATGTTCCTTTTGTAAATGCAGTAGCTCACTATAAGTACTCCGGCAACCACAGCAACGGCAATAGAGGTTATCACCAGTATCTTCATCTTAGGATTATCTTCTTTCTCTTGATTGACCATTAAAATATAGAATACAAAACAGTTAGTAAAAATATGCATGCATAGAAGGCAGCAAGAAATTGCTCTTTGTCTTGACTGCATACACCAACTTCAGTCTATACAGGATCAGTTATTAAGGAGTAACATAGACAAAATAAAGCCAACGATAAGCAAAAGCACAGCAACCACAGCAACCGCAGCAATGGTAGTAAAAACTATTATCGGTATATTCTTATGCTCATCATTCGCCCCTTGACCATGACATTGGTGATATTGAAAAGAGAACATAGTCAAGTTATATAAAATGTATCATATTATCTTAATCTACACTCAAAATTAATCACAAGTAAGACGGTGAACTGATATCAGTAAACAAAATTGAGCCAGTACCTTTTTCTGAAGCAGACATTCGGATATATAAGTCCTGTCCACCAGCTGGAAACTGTTTCATGTCCATCAGATCACCAAACCACATAGTGCAGCCACTGCCTCCTCCACTAATATCTGAGTTAGTGTATGCCATACAAGAAGAGTTTTCTAAGCATTTCTCCCTGCATTCCTTGAGATTCATACTTCTGTTCACTGAAGAATGTGTAGCATCTGGCACTTTCAATCCATCAAACTTGATAAAACCATCTGCCTTAGAGTAGTTTAGTGGCTTATTGCGAATGCACCCTTGATACCAGTCCATGCTTTCCAATGATTTTGACTTGAATCCTTCTAAACATTGGCAAATTGGTAATGCACTAGGAATACAAATCCCATAAGAGCCACAAAGCTTATAATTGTCACAGCGATCTCTAGGCACCGATGCATACAGTTTCCAACTTTGATTTTCTTCATTCCATACGAATCGTTCAAGAGCATTACTGGTTTCATTCATAACAATTCTTGAGATCGCTGATTTATTTGTTGCATTGAACATGTAGTAAACCTCCTCCTCATTAGACACAAATTTGTACTTAAAAATTGGATTAAGCCTTAGCTCTGGCGATCCACTGAACCCAAGGCCATTCCATGGACCGCTCCTATAAAATTTTGTTGAACCCTTCCTCATAATTATTTCAGGATTTTCTTGTAGTTCAATTCCCCAAGTAAAGTCTCCTGGAGATGGGTCATCCGGGCTCCTCCAGGCTGATATACGCCGTTCAAAACCAGTTTTTAGGTCCCATCCGAGCTTCATTTCTGCTATCAATGTATCAGAAGGATAGTCAAAGCTTTGCCACAAATAAGTTCCTAAATTACCATCTTGTTCATCTCTTAGAACAAGATTTCCTGAATCCAGGAGCTGAACCACTGCTGAACTCGATACTTTTGTCAAGTTGGCTGACCAAACTATACTTGTGCTCTGGCTCATCAGAACAAGATTGCCGGTTCTGTTTATCATCAACATTCCGGAAGAATCATTGATCGGATTGAGTCTATTTGCAACCCAGACAACTGTTTGAACTGGGATCTTCTTGTACCAAATTCCCAAGTACCGATTCTTAGAACTACCAGGACTGAAGAAACCAAGCTCAAATGTTTGATCCTTTGAAACTAAAGTCCTGCCCTCACTAAGAGACTGGGATGAACGAATGGTGTCAGTTGTTGCATAACATAATCCAGAGAAAAAGAGCAGAAGTTTAAAACTGATAAAAGATAAACAAAGAACATCCATTGGGGTCTAGACCTATTAGCTCTTTGCACCAATTTACGGATGAACACCATAAATGACTGTCCATCTAGAAGGGTATTGACTTAAAAGTTAATAATCTTGACTTACATTTCAGAGTAAGAGAACTGCTTTTAATTGTTGCAGAATGAAGGAACCTTCACTAGTACAGACTGGTAGGCAGTAGCTGAAAATTTAGTAACTTTGTTGATATGTGAATTAAATATCTAACACAAGTAAAACCCAAGTCCTGTGTTGGCCCAAGATGACGAAAGAATTGGCGCACCATTACAAAATGAACTAGAATTTGATTGGTTGGCCGAGCTATGTGGCGGTCGTTTGCCTTCACATGTCCCCAAAAATTCAACACTGGAAAATAACATGCTTGACTTCATTGATTAACAATGCAAACATGTTTCTCTCTGTAATTTTCACATTGAGTAAAGTTTTGGCGTCACCATCAATCAAGGGAAATCTACCGAGGCTAAATATCTACAGGGTTCTACTTGGGTTACAATTAATTTCTTCTTGGCTTCAGTTGAATTCACTTTATGCGCTGAAAAAGGAGAGGAGAGCTTTAGATATTAAATTAGCTAGAGTAAGAAAATTGTTAATGCGTCCATAATCTTACATGTGTTTTGATTCTTTAATGTGTTAGGTCAACTGAAATGTATCCATTATTAAGAGACGTAATTTGGAGTGCTTTCACAGAGAATTATTATCCCTGTCAGATTTATGGGTAATTAGTGATTAATTTTCCTTTGGGTTTCCAGATAACGTTCAGAGGGCGTTTGGTTCAGGAATGTTAGATTACTGAGAATGTTGGATTATTGGGAATATTGGATTACTGGAAAGATAGATTACCTTGAAAGATTACTAGGAATCTTTAAGAAAATATGTTTGGTTAGTTGGTGGGTATGTTATATTAATATGGTTGGTTATGGGGAATAAATTGGTGGGTATGTTATTTAAATTACTAAATTGTCCCCTTTACAAATATTAATATAATATTATTTTTATTATTAATTTTTGAATAATTTCTTTTAACCTCCAATATTTCAGATTTAGTTAAAACACCCCTGCTTATATAAAACTTTAATTTATTATGAAATCACCCCCGTCTCCTGCCGCCACCGCAGACCACCGCTGGAAGTCTCTGAAAGTCCCCATCAGCAACTCACCGTGACCAAGAGGCTTTGATATGGCCGTTTCCGGCCATATTGATGGCTGAAAACGGCCATATCAGGCCAGATATGGCCGTTTTTGGCCATCAATATGGCCGAAAACGGCCATAGCGATGACTCCCGAAGCCTCCCACCGAAACTCGTTCTTTTTTAGGGACTCTGGCGAGTTTTCCGAGGCGGTCCGTGGTGGTTGGCCGCTGTAGGTGGTGGTGGCTGGGTGGCAGTGGTGGTGGTGGCTGAGTGGCAGTGGTTTGTAAATTGTTTTAAATTCAAGGACATTATTGTCCAAAATTTTAGTTAAATAAGGGTAAAATTGAAATAAGATATTAATGTAAATTTATTTTAAAATGAGGGCATTATTGTCCAAAATTTTCATTAATAAGGGATAAAATTATAACAAAAAAGGATAACCTTGGTAATCTCAGAATACCTAAGAAAATGGAGGTAATCAGATTACCTCTAATATCACCAATAGTAGTTACTATTAGTATTTGAAGATTACCGGAATCTTATATTACTTGACAACCAAACGTGGTAATCAAGTAATATCAGATGATATTACCCTAATAATCTGACATTACCGTCAACCAAATGCCCCTGAGGGAACTTTCTTTCTGGGCACTATCAAAGGAAATAAAAATTAGAAGGGTATTTAACATTTCAAAACTTTTAGGTCTAATTGACACTACATCTCTTAGAGAAGTAATTATAAATATGGATATGGCTGAACCACATGTTCCCATCCGTAACAATAATTTACGACCCAACAAGTTTAACTAGGAGGATAAAATGGTAAGTTCAAAAACAGTCAAGGGTAATTATGTCACTTTACCCTGTATTCCCATCTTCTTCTCATATCCCCTGCCTATTTTCATCTTTTTCATCTCACCTTTTTTCCGGCGAATACCCCTTATTAGGCTTGTTTTCGGTTGATTGGCACATTGGAAATTCACCCTTCCACCACCACTGGAAACCCCCTTCACCCCTTCTTCTAAACCCACCATTCAATCGGCTTTCCCCACTCCCCGTTTGTCATCCACCGGTCGTTTTTGGACTGCCCACCACCTGTTCGTAAAATTCCCCAGCCAACCTGCCCATCTCCGACCACCAAAATGCAACCTATCAGTACCAAACGAGTCATCGGATGCTCCTCTTCATAACCTCCATCAGTTTGGCCCGAGCTTGTCCATCGTTTTTGCCGACGACTCCCACTTGGGTTTGTGCGACTTTCAAGGTTGGGTTGTTTTGATTGGAACTATTGAGGACTTGATTGGGGCTAATTGCTTGTTTGTTTGGAGTCGGGCTTGTTGGTATTCTGTTGTTGTTTTGTACTTTTGTTTTTCGGCCGAATCCTATCGCCGGCAGTCGTTTTCCCCTGGGTTTTGCAAAACGCCCACCATGTGTTCGTAAAAAGGCCCCAGAGAGCCTTCTGCGCGCGTTTAGCGCCGGAATTTGAAAATTTTTTCTTCTCAGTGTTTTATTCTTCGATGACTGATTGATAATACACATTTCGTGATGTGTGATTAAATTGTTTAATGGATTATTGATTTGTGTTCGAAATTTGTGGTGGTTTGTGGCGGTGTTGATGGTTGTATTTGGTGGTTCTAGTGGTGGGTTTGGAGTTGGTGCAGGTCCAGGCGGCAGAATCGATTCATGGGATTTGGATTCAAAGAGGGAGGGTATTTTTGTCTTTACATTCGCTGTCAATCTCACCTAACAGAATTTACTAACAGACATTATCGGAAGGTAGGTAATTGTCGTTTTGAAACTTTTTGGATGCTAAATTGTCGTTGTAGCAAACTGGGAGCATGTCGTTCGCCCTTATAAATGTCCACAAATTGTAGTTAGTCATATTCAAGGGTTGAGACCTATCATGTGCGAGCAAGTACATTAATCTCTACTTGTACATATACTTTCTGGCAGTAAATAGCAAAACCCTAAACCTAACAGCGCTAGTGATCGGAGGGGTCAATGAGTCAAATCAGAGGGGTTTCGAACGATGGACTATAAGGAAGGTGATGGAGGTGATTAGGTGGTTCAATACCGTCGGAAACAACCCAGATCGGGCAAAAACCGAGAGGGTGCATAGCGGCCGAGGGTGTTATTGAAGTAATCTAAAAATAGGATGGTTAATTATAATTCTACTAATTTAGGGGTTAATAAGTAATTTATTAATTTACTTGTTATGGGTATTATGGTAATTGCATTACCTGTAACTTAAAAAATGTTAACCGTGTTATTTTAAAGGTAGAAATCTGGAATAAATATAACCAAGGATATTAATTTAGGATTTCACCAAACTTCCGGTGGGAATACACTTGTTTACTCTATATATTGACGATGAATTTCAATCCACATCAATCTTCTATCTCAATTTTCACGCCGATATGATGATATTGGATATAGAACTGTGCAACCGTCATGGGCTGGACATTTGTTAATTACTCAAAATACTAGCATCCCACCTTGAAAAATCCAAGATTCAATCATTTTTTTAATTTAATATGGGATTGTATCACAACGAATAAATAATGTCGACTTGGACATATACAGTAACAAAATTATCGAGCCTCCAAAAGTGAGATACTGATTTCATTCTTCGACATTAATCCATAATCGCTTGATGAAAGGCCTGGCTCAAGTAAATTCCTATCCATCAAGAAACCAGGTTGTTTTGGCTGGGGCAATATACTATCACTACCAAGCATCACCACTACAGTTGACATGGTTGGCCTGTCCACCGGATACTGTTGCACACATAAGAGACTAATGTGGATGCATCTTATTACTTCTGAAATATTGCATGATTCTCCCAACACTGAATCAATCAGTTCCATTGGCTTGCCTTCATTCCATAGTTTCCATGCCTAAACCATATAANACATTTCCGATAGCCATCTCTGTCTTTCTTGAAGTTAAACAGTTTCTTGAAGTAATCCTTGAACGCTAAGTTCAGGGCCTGGGTGGGGAAGTATCTGCTAACATTAGCTGTGTTTCCTCTCCAAAGAGCAATGACACCTTCATCCTTCATAGTTCTGGCAAAGCAATCAGAAATTCCCTCGTATGCATGGTTCAGATAGTCTACCAGCCTTAATCATTTTATCCTGACTCTGAATCAAATGCTTAACACGCTCAATTGGAGCAGTTGCGGTCTTGGAAACCTCCATTAACATAACCAGTCACATTATAATTACGGGTGTGTAAATTGAGGGACAGCTTGGAAATGAAGTAGGACTGTTCTTGAATTTTCTGAAATACCGATGGATGGTGTGATCCATCTGCCATGCTGGATAAGCTTATGAATGAGGGGAAAGTCCTACCTCAGATAGGTTGGTTTGGTCGGTAGTATGGTATCCTTTATTCATACTGATGTATAGAGTTACTACTTCTTTTGATTTGCTGAGAAGACCTGTTGCATGGAATTTGGGTTTCTCTGCCCTTTGGATTCCTTGGCTGCTTTTATTTCGAATTTTTTTGTTTGGTAACTTTGGAGCTGTTTATCTTGCTTATCAGACTTTGGTTTTTGACTGCATTTCTTCATTCCATTTGTGTATGCTAACAATAATTTGAAGTGGATTACTCTCATTTAATTGTAAACTGTCATCTACTGGTAGAGTAACAGGATTAGATTTAGCCCTTTAAAATGGACCTTCCAATGAATGAAGGCAAGAATATGTCAGGAGTGGAAGAATAATATAGGAAGTTGCAGTTTTAAAAAAGTGCCAGGCAGGTTGAATTGGCAATGAATATTAGAATTTCTCTGGCAAATGAAATACGACCAAAAAAAAAAAAATTTCTATCCAAGCCCATTTTGTCATTTAGAAGTTAGTATTTGTTGTGCGTTTGTTAGGAGATCAACCAAAAACTCAAGAGAGCTTACCAATGGAGGAAAGTTAAATATTCCATTTCAGTGTATGTTTTCCTACTATATAGGGGAGAAAAACAAGCATATATACAGAGATTTTGTAACAAACTTGTAACAAATTAACAAACCCAACCTCTCATATTGTGCCAGCTGGTAGACGTGCTAAAATGAATGAAAGAATAACAAAAAGTATATACAACAACTAAAATGTAAAAAATTGATTACAAAACTTGGCCTGTATCTATTAACATTCCTCCCAAGATGGAGAATAGAAATTTACTATTCCTACCCCGCAAGATGGAAAATAGAAATTTACTATTCTTATCTTGGATAAGTGTGCTTGAAGAAGGTAGGATGGAAAAGTCTTGGTTAATGCATCAGCCAGCTGTGTTTGAGAGGAAACAAGAGCTGTTGTGAGACTTCCTTCTTGAATTTTGTTGCATATCAAGTGACAATCAAGCTCTATACGCTTAGTTCGCTCATGAAGTACCAAATTGGCAGCTATCTGAAGGGCTGCCAGGTTGTCACAGTAGAGAATGGCAGCTTGCGAATGAGAAATGTCAAGGTCATGGAGAAGGTATCGAAGCCAAGTAAGTTTTGAACAAGTAGTGGCCATAGAGCGATACTCGGCTTCAGCAGATGATCTGGAAACAACTGTTTGCTTCTTAGACTTCCAAGAAATAAGTGATTGACCCAAGAAAACACAATATCCTGTTGTAGATAGGCAGGAATCCGGGCAAGAGGCCTAATTTGAATCACAAAAAGCTGTAAGTTGAAGCTGAGATGAGGATGGTAGCAAAAGACCTTGAGCATGCAGGTGCAGTTTTAATATACCGTAAGATATGGTAGGCTGTTGCCAGGTGGGAGGAAGAAGGTTGATCCATAAATTGGCTTAATAATTGGACAGCAAAGCAAATATCTGGGCGGGTTATTGTGAGGTACATAACCTACCAATTAACCTTCGAAAGATACTTGGATCAGAAAGTGCAGTCCCTTCAGATTTGCTGATTTTGAAGTGTTGATCCATAGGAAGTCTAAGGGGGTTTGCATCCAAGCATACCCGAATCTGCCAAAACGTCTAAGGCATATTTCCTTTGACGTATATGAATACCTTTGGAAGATCTAGCAATTTCCAGGCCCAAGAAATAACGGAGACAGCCAGGATCTTTAATCTTGAATTTGCTATTCAAAAAATTCCGTAGAGAAGCAATGGAGTCATTGGAATTGCTAGCAACTAGAAAATCATCAGCATAAATGAGCAAAGCAGTAAAATTATCCCCTTCTTGCTTGGTGAATAAGCTATAATCAGACTTTGATTGGATGAAGCCGAAAGCAATAAGAGAAGAGGTGAGTTTAAAGTTCCATTGTCTTGAAGCTTGCTTTACGCCATAAAGGCTTTTAAGCAATTTGCAAACTTGAGTTGGTTTACCTTTGGTGTAACCCAGGGGTTTCTTCATGTAAATCACCATTAAGAAATGCATTATTTACATCAAATTGATGTAAATACCATCCTTTGATGGTAGCAACACTAAGAAGGCATCTAACAGTGACCAGTTTGGCAACGAGTGAGAAAGTTTCAGTATAATCTATGCCTTCTTATTGGGTGTAGCCTTTAACTACAAGTCTAGCCTTAAGTCTTTCAACAGAACCATCAAACTTAAATTTAATGCGATAGACATACTTACAATTGATTGCTTCTTTTCCTTTAGGCAAATCAGTGATGGTCTAAGTATGGTTGTTTTCCAAAGCTTCAATTTCAGCATCCATAGCTTTGCACCACTCAGGATCTTTAATTGCTTGTTTATATGAGGTGGGCTCAGTTTAAATGGAAATGGATGATGAAAATGCTTGAAAAGAGGAATTATAATGCTTGTAAGATAAGCAGTCAGAGAGAAAAAATATTTACCATTTAATTGAGGAGTTGTAGTGGAAGCTGATTGCTGAGGTGAGGCAAGCCTAACTTGTTTGCAGTGGAAGTCCTTCAGATATTGAGGAGTAGTCATGTTCTGGGTAGACCTGCGAAGTGTAGAGGCAGCAGGAAGAGGAATGATGGAATTAGACGGTGGTGAAGTGGGAGAAGGAGAGGATGTATTAGGACAATCAGCGGAAACAGCAAGAGGGTTAAGGGTTGAAGGAGAAGGAGATATGGGATTTAGAAAATTAGAAGGAGGTGCAAACGGAAGAGAGAAAATAGGGAGAGATGGGGCTGTGGAAGAAGGAGAGAGAGGTGTTTGAAAAGGAAAAAAAATTCATGAAAAATAACATCCCTTGAAATGAAAATGGTATTAGTTTTGAGATCAAAAAGCTTGTAGCCTTTAGTTCCAAAAGGGTATGCACATGCACGACCTCTAGGGTCAAATTTTGTTCTGTTATAAGCAAGTGTGGCGGCAAAGCAAAGGGAACCAAATATTCTCATGTGAGCATACTCGGGTTTTTTTTTATTAAAAAGGAGTTCATAAGGTGTTTTGTTGTTGAGAAGTGATGATGGAAGCCTATTGATGATATGTGTGGCTGTAAGGATGGATTCATTCCAGTAAGTTAAGGGAAGACCCGCTTGAAAAAGAAGGGCATGGGCCACATTTAGTAAGTGTTGGTGCTTCCTCTCAACAATGCCAATTTGTTGAGGGGTTGCAACACAACTTTTATGATGGATAATGCCTTTTTGATTAAAAAAATTCATGCATGTTAAATTCAGCACCATTATCACTTCTCAGAATTTTAATTTTCACTTGGAATTGTGTCTCAACAAGATTGTAAAAGGTTGTAATGCATTGTCTAGTTTCGGATTTGGCAGCAAGCAAGTAAATCCAGGTAGTTCTAGAAAAGTCATCAATAATGGTTAAGAAGTGCTTTGAGCCATCATGTGCAATTGTGGAGCAAGGACCCCATAGGTCACAATGAATGAGCTCAAAGATTCTTGATGAAGAATGTGAACTGTTAGGAAAAGATAAACGATGAACCTTTGCTAATGGGCAAATTTTGCAAGACTTTTCATTAATAGATGAAACTCCCTTGTGTACAAGAGGATCTGAAATTAATTGTAATCTAGGAAATGATAAATGGCCTAGGCGACAATGCCATAGATTAGTATTTGAAACAGAGTTTGTAAGGGAAGAAAAGCAAGAAAACTTGGTATGGTTGTTGTATAAGTGTGCCGAGAGAAAAGTAAACAAAGCTGAAGGAAGAGCTTCCTTGTAAATGAAATGGTACAAGCCATGCTTGAGCTCACCCTTCCTAATCGTTATCCATGAATGCAAGTCCTGAATAAAACAGTGAGTGGAAAAGAAGAGCAAACAACAATTAAGAGTAGAGGTTAGTTTATTTGCTGAAATAAGGTTGAAAGAAAATGATGGCACGCAGAGGACATCATGCAAAATGATGGAATTAGTTAAGTGAATTGTTCCAATGTGTGTGATAGGGGCGGAATGACCATTAGGTAGTTTCACAAAATAAGAAACAGTAGATGTAATAGTGGTGAAAAATGTGGTGCTACAGACTATATGGTCTGTAGCGATTATTTCAAGGATCCAAGCATAGATGATGTATGTGGTGAGTAATGTGTGTGAGTAGATAAAGAGGTGGAAGTACCACACATTTGGGAAGATGATACTGGGTGAAGGGAGGGTTGAGGTGGGTTGCTGGAGTGGACAGCAAAAGCCGCAATGGGTAAATCCTGAGGTCTGAGCAAGGTCATCAGTTGCTGATATTGTTGCTTGGTGAAACCAAACTTGGCATCATTGTTGTCTTTAGAGTCATTGGCAAATGAAAAGGATGTCTAATTTGCGAGGAAACCAGATTGCAGCAGCTGCTGCTTGGTATGATATTTATGGCCATGTGGATATCCATTGAGTTTGTAGCATTTCTCAATGGTATGACCAGTCATGTTGCAATGTAAGCAAAGAGGAGGCTTAGCATTGCCAGCTTTGAAACAAGTGTCGAAAGTGTGACCAGTTATTTTACAGTCGCTGCAATAAGGGCGGTCCTTTTTGGGAGGGTGGTTTGGTTTAGATGAGTGTTTGGAAGGGGTGTAGGGTTGTTGGATTGCCATGGCCATAGTTTCGGGGGATGGAGTGGGGGAGGTCATTTGATGGTGTCTTTCTTGCTGTTGGATGAGGGAAAACACTTTGGAGACAGGTGGGATGGGATCCAAAATCATAATCTGGTCTAGGATGGAGGTGTCAGAGTCATTGAGACCCATAAAAAATTGCAGCACACAATCTCTTTGATATCGATCCAATAAGGTTTTCATAGTACCACAATTACAAGAAGGTATGGGATCATACATAGAAAGTTCATCCCATATAGCTTTTAACTTGCCATAGTAAATGCTTACCAGATCATGTTCTTGAAGCAGAGTAGCCAATGCCTTCTTGAGTTAGTAAATACGGTGACCATTTTGGTGCCAAAAACGTTCTTGAAGATCCGACTAGATTTCCTGAGCATCATCAACAAAGAGAACACTGGATTGGAGAGAATAGCTGATAAAGTTTTAGAGCCAAGAAGTGACCATGTTGTTATAGCACTCCCAAAACTCAAGCAATGGATCGTTGGGTTTAGATGGTTTGGTGATGGATCCGGTGATAAAGCCTAGTTTATTTTTCGTGCAGAGTGCACGACGCATTGAGCAAGACCAGGTGGCATAGTTGTCGGTGGTGAGGAGATTGGCAACAAGGGTAAGGGCTGGGCTGTCACCATGGTCAAGCCGATAGGGGTTCGCCTGATCAAGGAGATTAAGGTATGGAGATGGGGTTTTTGATTCTAAGTCAGAGTGAGAATCGAAAGAATCGGAATCAGAGGTTGCCATTGAAGATGCTCTCAAAGGCTCTGATACCATGTTAGGAGATCAACCAAAAACTCAAAGAGCTTACCAATGGAGGAAAGTTGAATATTCCATTTCAGTGTATATTTTCCTACTATACAAGGGAGAAAAACGAGCATATATACAGAGACTCTGTAACAAACTTGTAACAAATTAACAAACCCAACCTATCATATTGTGCCAGCTGGCAGATATGTGCTAAAATGAATGAAAGAATAACAAAAAGTATATACAACAATTAAAATGTAAAAAATTGATTACAAAACTTGGCCTTTATTTGTTAATAGCATTTCCCAATTGGTGGACTATTATGGTATATCTATGCATGTTGGGCTCCCTCCTCCCTAAGAGTTAGCTTTTGGAAATGGGTTCTACCCAATTTTGAGCTTCAACCACAAGTAGTAAGCCAATTCCAGAAAAGGTCCTTCAAATGACAATGGAGACATGTGATCGAGCGCTTACTCTCGACTCTCGATTCAACTGAAAACGGTAATAGTTACAGTAAGGGTTTTTCTAGAAACCCTAGTTTTTAGCAAAAATCACTTAAGTGAAAGGCTAAACTTGCATTTATATTAATCTATACTTACAAAAGTGCATTGCTTCTCCTGGCTAAATGCATGTGAATTAACATGTCTGCCGAAGCTTGTTACTTGTACTTGTGGGGGAAAAATCCAAAAGCTTATAGAAAAAAAAATCAGTGTGATTTTAATAATACCTAAATTTTATACTCACAAGCAGCTGCATTATGTAGTTAACATTCTCCTCACCTGATGTTGGCAGATATGTATCTTACAATAATCAATCCAACAACCTTCCTTTACGGATTCAAGAACAAAATTTACAACTGTACGTCCTTCATTTTTTTTTAAACATATAAGTTATTTAACATCTTTGCCATACGTTTCACATTTTCTTAGATAATTTTTCACCTTTCTGGTATAGTATTTACACAATGATGAATCTAACATTCAGAATGTTGTTAATGCAATGTGCAGTAACTTAGTGGCCAACAACTTCAACCTAGAAAGTTCTAATTATAGTAGGTAATTTTCTTGTTTTGTGTTTTGTTACAATGCTTCAGACTCTCTATAACAATATAGAAAATGAATAATATGGATAACTTATGGAAATGGGTTCTTTAGTTGCTAGTTCCCGCTATCTAACATGATTTCTATGTTCCTCCCCTTCCTTCAATTTTCTACCGTATGGGCTGAACTATCACCAAAGAAATTTTCCTTGCAATCGAGGTTCTGGAATCTATAAGTACAACTTCTCCATTCTGTGGTATCGAGAGTTTAGGGTTAAAATTTCAGTAGAGTAATGCCTATTTTAACACCCGTCCCAAATTTAAATATTCCGTTTACAGACACTTCTAATTGCCTTCATCAACCTACAACATACACAACAAACATGTGATCTCCATCCACGCCAATATTTATTAAATTGGCTTATATATTTTCATAATATATCTATGCTCATGGCTTTGGCTTTGAATTGGGTCCAACTAAGTAGATATTATCCTCTAGATTTAATCATTGGATGTAGGCTTGCATGCGTTTGATTTCAGGCTTCACACAACTATCAAACACCCAAAATGCATCTACTTACTTATGAGGTCCTAAGCCTTATAAATTGAATTCTAAACTCATTTGCTAGCAATGTGGGATGTAACAAACTCTTTACCTTATGGATCTCACATCCTCGTGAGGTCGTCACACTGCATTGTCGAGTCACGAACCGACTTTGATATCAATTGTCAATCCTAAATCCAACCAATTAAATATTGTCCAATTCTAATAAATTCTTGTGTGACTCTCTATTTTAACCCAACCCAATTTTTCTACTATTTCTCTTTTCCTTTCCGTGTCCTCATTCTCTTCTTTTCCTTATTTTCTTCTCACCCGTAGCTAATTCTTTGTAAGAACGAGAGAAAGCTTATCTTCTTTTCCTTTCCGGTCTTTCTATTTGGCTAAGATATAAGACACCGAGAGTTTTCATTTTTCTTTGCAATTAAACACCTCCTATATATTACCTATCTTCATTATTTCCTAAGTCACCCTCACTCAAATTTTTAATTCACTCATAACAAAGATATATTATTTATTAATATACCCTTCTAATACCCTTTTCCTCACTGTTGAAAATGAAAAATGATTAAGATAACCTTTCCCCTTGTGGTCAGATAGCGAACTCTTTAGCTACTACGTTTAGCTATAACTAGAGGATCTTGTGTTCGAGTCACAAACTCGCACGAGATGTACCTACTACATTTGTGCAATTACCTTGGTCCATTGGGCTTGTAGGGTGTTTCGTGGCCCTGAGGATTAGGCAGGCTCCAATGTGGGCCTGGATTCCTTAGATACCTAAAAAAATTGATTAAGATAAAATATATAATCACAATTGGTTAAATAAAAGTAAAATAATAACTGGCTAGATATTATAAATCAAACTTTTAGACATACATATTCTTAATGTTTTACCTTGATAAGAGGTTACATTGGCATGCAGATTCAAGCTTTGCAATTAATTGTGCCGGTCAAACAATTACATCTCACGATATTATGTATGAGAGTGACAATGAGCCTCTTGGTCCAACTACATACTATTTGACAGACACAAGTAGATGGGGAGTTAGTAATGTTGGATACTTTAAGAAACGTAATGCATAGTATACAATTAATTCTCCATCTATATTCACAAATACTCAAGAGTGGATACTTTTCGAAAGAGCTTGAAGCCTCGAATCTCTGCTTCATCTTTAAGATACCATGGTTTAGGCCCTCAAAATGGAAAGCACATTATGACTCTGCAGATTGCAGAATTAGATAATTTCGATACTATTGGATGGAAAAATTTTGGAAGGGGTGTTTTCAATATATATGTTTAGCTATGTATTACATATTCAGATTATTTTAGCCAAATTTGCCTCACCTATACATCACATAGGTTTATGTTGAGGTTAAAGTATGATGAATGACCTTAATAAATGTAATACGTTTCAAAATATCTTTCCTTTCAACTATTATTGGTGTTTGTTTCAACATTTAAATCCGTTTATTCTAGGGAAATCTTGTTGAAAAAGCCTTTGACATAACAAGGGTAGCGAGTGGAGTCCTTAGAAGAGCAGTTCAAAGAGAATATCTGGCTCAGGTATCCGAAAAATACATGGAAATCCACTTTTTTTTAGGCTGCGAAGGGGACTTACTTTGTTCCTGACTATCGTATATGGACTCTCTATTTCGGCCATCAGTGCTACCCCAGGTTCAATAAATAGTAACTTCCTTGTTGTCCTTTTTTCCACTTTTTGGTTGATTTTCTTGCATTATATAAGATATTGAGTCAATTACTGAGCTTGATACAAAATTCAAGCTTACTATAGACCCTCCAAGTGGACCAAGTCAAACCATTGAGAAGAATAGATCAGGCCTAATTGTGGGGATTGTTGTTGTTGTTGTTGGGGTTGTATTTATGTTACTTACAATTTTCTTCGTTGTCCGAAGAAGAAAATGGCCACAGACTATTGATGACGATAAATCAAAAGACTTTCGCTCACTAACGACTTATGTATCATGTATACTAGCTGTGAAAATACCGTTGTTAGTCTACATCCTAATTAGTCTTTTATTTAGGTTAGCATCCCAGCAATACGCTGACTTAAAACTTTTTAAATGTTTGAATAAGAAGGTGAGTTACACAACTTATCAAGTAAACTCTAGCTCATGCACAAGAAAGCTATTGTACATAAAAAAGAATGATGTATTTTATTAATGCTTGTTCAATTCATAAAGCAGAGTTCCATTAGTAAGTTCTGAAGTGCATTACAAGATAAGAACTTGGATTCTGGGTTAATTAAAAGGAACAAAACTATGCCATCTTTTTGAAATATATGGAACTAAGTTCCTAATGGTAAGCTACGTTTGTTGTTGAATTTTCAGAGCTTGTCGGCATGGATGTTAGACCATACAATTTCAGTTATGTGGAACTAAAGATTGCTACAGAAGACTTCCATTCTGCAAATAAGCTTGGACAAGGAGGAAATGGACCAATTTATAAGGTAAGTCATTGTTCTAGTCAATGCCAAATGAGTGGTGAGCACATTTGGTGCCTTAAGATTAACTGGTTTTTCTAGAACTAAATACAGGTTTTAGCATTAATTTTTGTTCTAGATTAACTTGAAAACACAACTTTTTGGCTTTATGTTAATAAATAGTCGGGTCATCTTTAACTTCTGTTCTCCTTGGTTCATTAAATAAAGACAGGATGTGGTATTTGGTCAATAATAATCATATAAAAAGGATCAATTGTTAACTAATTTTTCTTACCAATTCAAAATGAACATTTTACATAATAGGGAACACTAAGTGATGGAAGAGTAATTGCTGTGAAACAATTATCTATAGCATCCGACCAAGGGAAGAGCCAGTTTGCTGCAGAAATTGCTACCATATCTGCTATGCAGCACCGTAACTTAGTAAAACTTCATGGATGTTGTTATGAGATAGCACAACGTTGTTTATGAATATATGGAAAACAACAGTCTTGATAAAGCATTATTTGGTATGCGAATAGCATATATGTAATATTTAGTTTTTCTTGGGAGCCCTAGCATTATTTGTCATGTCAATAATAGATTAAAATTTTGTGACTTTTGCGAAGCATGAAAAGGAAGTTTGGACCTTGACTGGTCAACGTGTTATGATATTTGTTTTGGAGTAGCAAGAGATCTAGCTTATCTTCGTGAGGAATCAAGGCTTCGAGTAATACATAGAGACGTGAAAGCCAATAATATTTTGCTTGATCATAATCTCATCCCAAAAATATCAGATTTTGGTTTGGCCAGACTTTATGGCGATAAGAAGACTCACATAAGCACTCATGTTGCAAGGACAATGTAAGACTTTTAATTTACACCTGAAATTTATTAAAATATTATTTTTTACGTACATTCATTAGATTACTAAAATAATATTATTATTTTTACATTCATTAGACTATTGAAATATTATTATTTTTTTACATTCATTAGATTACTGAAATGAATTTTGCCTATATTGTATTGATGTATTGGATATATTGCACTGAAGTATGCCATGCGTTGATATCTTATGGAGAAGACTGATGTGTTTGCCTTCGGCATTGTGATTCTAGAGGTTGTTAGTGGGAGGCCAAACTTGGATTCAAGCTTGGAAGAAGAGAAGATGTATCTTCTTGATTGGGTATTGAATGCCATTGCAGTACCATTTTTTCTCCTTTTACTATTTTCTAGTACTTGATATACAAATTTGAAAGACCAAGCGAGGCCAATTATATATATATAATATATATATATATATATATATATATATATATATATATATATATATATATATATATATATATAGGAGAAGTAGAAATAAAGCGAATATATTAATTCCGCTTTTATTTTCTACTCTCCTCCTAATCCAATCACTCATATATCACAACTTCATCTTTTCTACTTAATTCTCAGGCTTGGCACCTATACAAGAACAGTCGCCAACTCGAGTGGTGAATTCAAAATTGCCAGAATTCGACGAGGCAGAAGTAAAAGGCCTGATAGGAGTAGCTTTTGTGTACTCAACATTGCCCTCCTCGAGCCATCAATGTCTTGTGTGATTGCTATGCTTTGTGGAGATATGGAGTGAGTACAGAAAATTCTAAGCCTGGATACTTGACTGAATGGGCATTTGATGATGTGACCATCTTTCTTAGTGATAATAAGAAGTATGTGAAGTACTAGCCAGACATCTCCCCAGCAAGGTTACATACAACAAATAAACTCCAGAAATAAGTGCTACTGAAGCCTTATTCCATGGATTGACTTTTACATTAGATTTGAGATTTATTTCATTAGTTCAAACAACGTTATTCATAATGTTAAAATTTTTAAAAAATATCGGAATGATTTTGAACTACTTCCTGTTCATAAGAACAAGACCGAATCTTCACCAGGAAATGTAATTGATTTTGAATTACTTCTTCATCAACAAGTAGAGGGGCTAAAGCTTCACAGAAATTGAATAAGGACTTCTCCATGACATTACTGGAAAGGGTAGATAACAAATTATATTTTTTGCTTGACTGAAGTGTGAGTTATTGAAGCTTCTTTTATGTATATTCCTAGATTTGAAAGGAAAGGTGCCCAACTGTTCTATAAGCTTAGCCCATTACCGAGCTTTAGCTAGTAGTCAGGGACGCAATTGGGTTGTTGCAATCCACCATGTTTCTGCAATTGACAGCCACGATAGTCCATTCACTCAATCAGATTTTGTCTTTTCAAATAATCAGGAGTATTAATTAAACATCCCTTAGATTCAATTCACTTTTAAAAATTAAAACAATCAAGATCACCTCCTAAATCAAATTTAAAAGTTCAAATTTCAGGGTGTTACATTTTCTACTTGCTAATAAAAATTTCAACGTCAACTCGATTAAAGCTGGGTGAACATCTTAGAGTCTTATGTATATGATAATAAAAGTTAAAGAATATCTACATCCATTGATACAGAACGTGATCTCGTATATAAAGAAAATATTCTAACATGCTAACTGTTAGGGCCAAAAATCGTCCTTAGCCCAAATAGGAAAACGGGCCCGACACTGAAGAAGAAGCCGGCCCAATCCCGATATACCCAACCGGATTAGGCCCTTTCGGTACAAGAATAGCCCCCAAACCACGTGGGCACGAGCCTCCTAATCACAGTCCATTTCCTAGGTCCATGGGCGAATCCAGAGCCCACAACCCCCTCAAAATACTTTCCTACTCCTATCATCTCTCATCAAGGTCACCTTCCTATTCCTGATCACTTTCCTACTCGGAGTTACTCTCCTAATCAGAATCACCTTCTTATCCGACACTGGTAACAGCTTACACAGCCCCTAATTCTCTAGGGTTTGCATCAGAGTCACATTAGGACTCCTACTTCTACCAGGATTGGAAGACCAGATAGTCACTATATAAGCAGAGGCCAGCCCTCTCACAAGGGGAGAACATTACACCTTCACACTGAAAGCTCTGACTTGAGAGCTTCACATCACCGCCGTAGTCACAGCCCCCGACTGACTTCCGTAACCTCTACTCCTAGCCCTCACTATATTAGCCTCTCAGCCTTGCTGACTTGAGCGTCGGGTGCCTACGGCAAACACCACCCTGGTGTTTCCCGTTCGCTTCACGCGTGTGTTTCTCTGTGTGTGGTACAGCGGATCGCAGTGGCCTCAACCTCACGGGATCAGACCCCCCTTCCGTACAGGTAGATTTTTACATCTACAGTTTGGCGCCCACCGTGGGGCCTCTAGCAATCATTTGCTCGACGAACCTTGCTACGTGAAGGAACATTCCTGGCTGACAATCCCGACAACGTTCCCCCCGGCCTCGAGGCCAAACTAGGCTTTGACCGCTCTTACAACAAACTTAGACAGGAGTGGCCGCACTGAAGGCCGAGAACAATGCAATCCGGACCGAAAACGCGTCCATTAGGGCTGAAAACCAATCACTAAAAGAGAAGGTGAGTCAATTCTATGATCTCAAGTTCTTGCCCAACGAAGTACCCCCCAATCGGTTCCGCGCCCCTATCCCATCCATGCAACCTCTCTTCACACCAAGCATCGGCCCTCGGTCTCCGTTAAGGGCCGCATCCATTAAGCACACTGGCGCTCGACGACTCCATCTTGACTATGGAGACAAGGATATCCAACAACACCCATCAGCCGATCCATCCCAGCCTCGTGATCAAGCGATCCAGTAACAGAAAGCCCGCATCCACAAACCAGCCCATCCTTACCATCCCGCCTCACCTCCAGTCAACCACCACAACACAAACCCCCTTCGCTTGATTCACTCTCGCAGGTTGAACGGCCAAACCAACCAAACCAACTCCAGCACTCAGCTCATCCATCCTGACGGCCGAGCGACTACCAGATGACTCCCCTGACCATTCTGTAGGCGAATAATAGAACATTGACAATGGTCATCCAACCGGAAGGAATGACGAAGATCCATGCTACCAAGGAATCACGACGGAATGATCCATCAGACTGCCCCTCGAGGGGTGACCCAACGGAATGTGCCAAGGACGATGCAATAGCAGACTTAGTAAGACGAGATGACCTGGTAGTATCCCTTCTCCTATGGATAGTACTGCTAAGAGGTTGGCCAACGTCAGCAGTGATGAGACGCATTCCAGGAATGCCGGTCCCAACAAGAAGAGCACCCATTGTTACCTAATTCACCATTGTGGATGAGATCCCCGAGCCGACATGCCCCATAAATTCACCCCCCAACATGAAACCGTACGATGGTACCGCGACCCGGATGACCACATAGCCTCGTACAAGCAGTGGATGTTCACAGTCTCAATACCCCGACCGCTTAGGGAAGCCTGCATGTGCAAGAGTTTCGGTTCTAGTTATCCGGCCCGGCACTCCAATGGTACACGAACCTCCCAAACGGATCCATCGACTCATTTGCCCAGCTTATCGACAACTTTGTGGAACAGTTCGCCAGCAGCAAGAAACTAGAGAAACTATCGTCGACCATACCGAATATACTAGAGAAGGGGAGAGCCACTGAGAGAATTGTTGGCAGATTCACAAGAAAAGATCTCATCCCGTCATGTCCCTGAGACAGCTATGGACGCTTTCAGGAAAGGCCTCCTCCCGGACAGAGAACTGTACAAAGATTGACGAAGTTAGGTTATACCCTAGAAACGAGCCTTGGCCAGAGCAACGATTCAAATAAGGTGGGAGGAAGATGAGATGATCAGCGGCAATTCACACTAGGTATGACTGAATGCGGAATGACAGAAGGCCAGAGCTCAGATTGATTGTAGGCCCTACAAGGTCACCAAAGAGCAGGGAAGGGTGCCTACTGCTCCAAACTCCAAACCCCCAAGGGCAAAGACATCACAATAGTTGGAATGCCTTTCACCTCAAACGCTACTACTTCTAGGTGAACTAGTTTTTTTCCTTTTCTTTTTTTCATTTTAAAGGATGAGTGGGCCTATCCACCTCCTCTAGACAGCCGCCTCTGGCCAATATTAATAAAGTATTATCAGAAGTTTCCGTCTCCAAATCGACCCTGGTCGAGAATTACTTACACCTTCAAATCGGCCTGCCCGATAAACATACTGACACCTTCAACGGCCCTGCCCGATAAATGTCTTACACCTTCAAATCTACACTGCTCGATTCAATGCACCCTTCAATCGGCCCTGCCTGATAACGTACGTACGCCTTCGAATCGACCCTGCTCGATTTACGATGACACCTCAAATCGGCCCTGCCTGATGAACATATGAACACCTTCAAATCGCCCTGCCCGATACCGTACACCTTCGAATCGACCCTGCTCGATTCACGATGACACCTTCAAATCGGCCTTGCTCGATACGTACGGACACCTTCAATCGGCCCTGCCCGATAAACGTATGTATACCTCGAATCGACCCTGCTCGATTCACGATGACACCTTCAAATCGGCCTTGCCCGATAAACGTACGGACCTTCAAATCAGCCCTGCCCGATAAACGTACTGACACCTTCGAATCGACCCTACTCGATTCACGATGACACCTTCAGATCGCCCTCCCGATCCTCGTACTGACATTCTCAAGATCTGCCTTGCCCGATTCAGGAGTTTGAACCTTCGGATCGATCTGGCTCGATCTACGATTTCATCTTCGGATCGACCCTGCCAATCCACGTAATACACCTACGGATCGGCCCCCCGATCCACGGATTTATACCTTCGGATCGACTCTGCTCGATCCACAAATTTACACCTTTGGATTGACCTTGCTTAATCCACGGATCTACACCTTCGGATCGGCCTTGCCCGATCCACAATTACACCTTCAGATCGACCATGCCCAATCCCAGATTTACACCTTCAGACGGCCCTACTCGATCCACGATTTACACATTCGGATCGACCTTGCTCGATCCAGGGATTACTCTTCGGATTGACCCTGCTCAATCCACGGATCTATACCTTCAGATCGGCCCTGCCTGATCCACGGATTTACCTTCGATCGACCCTCGCGATCCACAGATTACACCTTCGGACCGCCCTGCTCGATCCCAAATTTACATCTCAGTTCGACCCTACTCGATCAAATGTTTATTACATCTCGGATCGACCCTGCTCGATCCAAAGATTTACACCTTCAGATTGACCTTGCTTGATCCACGAATTTACACCTGCGGATCGACCCTGCTCGTCCACAAATTTACACCTTCGGATCGACCCTACTCACCAAAGATTTACATCTTCAGATCGACCCTGCTCGATCCACGATTTGCATCTTCGGATCGACCCTGCTCGATCCATGTAATTACATCTTCGAATCGACCCTGCCCGATCCAAGGAATTTACACCTTTGGATCGACTCTGCTCGATCCACAGATTTACACTTTTGGATTGACCCTGCTTAACCCACGGATCTACACCTTCGGATCGGCCTTGCCCGATCCACGATTTACACCTTCGGATCGACCCTGCTCAATCCACAGATTTACACCTTCGGATTGACCTTGCTCAATCTACGAATTTACACCTTCGGATCGACCTTGCTCGATCCACGGATTTACACCTTCGAATTGACCTTGCTCATCCACGGATCTCCACTCTACTCGACCGACCGACCGACTCAACTCCACAATCCTTATTCCCCAAGAACCAAGTATTGGATCTCCACTCCGCTCCCCCCGACCGACCGACCGATCGACTCTCCACTCTACCGCTACCGACCGACCGACTCAACTCTACCATCCCTAGGAACCAAGTATTGGACCTCCACTCTACCCGACCGACCGACCGACTCTCCCACTCTACCCGACCGACCGACCAACCCACCATATTCCCCCAGACCCAAAGTATTGGATCTCCACTCCACCCGACCGACCGACTGACTCAACTCCACCATCCTCCTTAAGAACTAAGTATTGGACCTCCACTCTACCCGACCGACCGACTCAACTCCACCATCCTTATTCCCCAACCAAGTATTGGATCTCCACTCCACCCGACCGACCGACCGACTCAACTCCACCATCCTCCCTAGGAACCAAGTATTGGACCTCTACTCTACCCGACCGACCGACCGACCGACTCTCCACTCTACCCGACCGACCGACTCAACTCCATCCTAGGAACCAAGTATTGGACCTCCACTCTACCTGACCGACCGACTCTTCACTCTACCCGACCGACCGACCGACTCAACTTCATCCTCACTCCCTAGGAACCGAGTATTGGATCACCACTCCACCCCACCGACCGACTCAACTCCACCATCCTCACTCCCCAGGAACCAAGTATTGGATCACCACTCTCCCTATGCCACCGATCGACCGACCGATCCGGTCTTTTCAAACTTTGATTATCACCACTCACCCCGCCCCATGCCATCGATCAACACACAAACTTAAACCTATCTAAAAGATTCAATCGCCCTTCCTACCCAACCGAGCCAGCAAATTGCAACAGGCCGGCTCCCGTAACCAAACTGACACTCCCATGCATCACGTCCAGGAGATTCTCCAAATTTGGGTGATTGGCTAGGAGCAGTCTAGCACTTGTTCACCCTCGAGGTGATCAAGCCAAGGGGCCTTGCCCATTTGGTCTTCCATAGCGGACGAGTGGGCAGCCATGGGTCAAATGTTTGCGTATTTTGTTTGGCCCTTTGGCATCCAGTAAAGAGCGTCATGGAATCACAAGCACAAGTCTTATAGTCCAACAAGCCGGTCGAGCCGATTCCATCCCACTCGATCACCAGAGTACCCCGATCGAGCAAGCATCCAGTTTAACGCTCATGTTCATTCGACCCAGCCCGCCGAGCAGACACCGCGGCAATAGAAACACCTCACCTCTCCAGTCGGCAGGACGTACCTAACGAGCTTATGAGCCCTCAAAGCCTCATTGTCCATCCCATCGGCCCTTCATACCGATTGGGCACACCACTCCAATGATGGCATACTCCGGATTAGCAATGGATACCGAACGACCCCGGGACAAGGATCACCTGCAGGATCAGCTACACCAACAACCGGTCATCCCGGAAGGATGACCGAGCGCCCATCGATTGCTTCCTACTCTCTGACTTAAGAAACTCTTAACTCAGAGAGTGGGGGGCAAACTGTTAGGGCCAAAAATCGTCCTTAGCCCAAATAGGAAAACAGGCCCGACACTGAAGAAGAAGCCAGGCCCAATCCCGATATGACCCAACCGGATTAGGCCCTTTCGGTACAAGAAATAGCCAGCCCAAACCACGTGGGCACGAGCCTCCTAATCCCAGTCCATTTCCTAAAGTCCATGGGCGAATCCAGAGCCCACAACCCCCTCAAAATACTTTCCTACTCCTAATCAATCTCCCATTCAAGGTCACCTTCTTATTCCTGATCACTTTCCTACTCGGAGTTACTCTCCTAATCAGAATCACCTTCTTATCCGGACACTGGTAAGACAGCTTACCACGCCCTTAATTCTTCTAGGGTTTGCATCAGAGTCACATTAGGACTCCTACTTCTACCAGGATTGGGAGACCAGACAGTCACTATATAAGCAGAGGCCAGCCCTCTCACAAGGGGAGAACATTACACCTTCACACTGAAAGCTCTGACTTGAGAGCTTCACATCACCGTCGTAGTCACAGCCCCCGACTAGACTTCCGGTAACCTCTACTCCCTAGCCCTCACTATATTAGCCTCTCTCAGCCTTGCTGACTTGAGCGTCGGAGTGCCTACGGCAAACACCACCCCGGTGTTTCCCGTTCGCTTCACGCGTGTGTTTCTCTATGTGTGTAGGTACAGCGGATCGCTAGTGGCCTCAACCTCACGGGATCAGACCCCCCTTCCGTACAGGTAGATTTTTACATCTACACTAACTATGAAAGAAATTATCCAAATATAATAGTCATATATTATTAGGAAATAAAGACATTATACCTAGCCCCATATCACAAAAGTCTCCAGTATCTGCTTAGTGAAAGTAAACACAGGTCCTTGGTGGTCATTGACTGGCCTATTATCAACTTGTTCATCTATGACAGGTGATTAGTTTTTCCACAGCCAAAACACTCGTCTTTAGATAACATTCTTTATAATGCCTTTCCTACAACATTGACAGATGTTTCTTTGAAAAGAGTCCACAGTTGAGCCCTTTTGAACCATTATTTTATTTATGAGGTAAGTTCTCTTGTTTATTTGAACTTCTATTCCAAGACCCACTTTGTGTATCTTGTTTGTTCGTAAAATCTCTTGTATTTTGAGACTCAACCATAATTAGATTAACCATATATCTACATTCCCTGCCAACTTAACAATATATAACTTAAACTTAGTAGCATGACATAACGCCTAAAACTTGACATTTAGCATCCTCGACGTCAATTAAAATGAGGGACAAAATGAGACAAAACAGTCACTTTTTTTCATCACCTTGTGTTAGACTAACAAAACTTTTATTCGTTTTGTTAGAAGTTCTTTTTGTCCCGGCGTCACCAATCTAGTAGACTATTATAATGTATAAATGTGGTTGGACTTCCTTTTTCCTTGAGTTAGCTTTTGAGAATGAGTTCTACCCAAACCACATTTATCATGGTATCATTTTATGATATTATTTTTGAATCATTTTAATACAAAAGTTGAAACTTTCTTTTTGTCTTTGAATTTTCAACTTCTTTAAGATGAAGGCTTGATCATATATTTTCAAATTTGTTTTCTAAAGTCTAAAAGAGATTAAACAACCCTTGAGTTTTATGTACTTACCCAATTTCCTTATTGGGAAAACATTAGTTAACCCCCTGGGAGTTTGGAAAGTAAAACAGATGCATACTATTGTTTTTTAGATTAAATTAACCCAAGATAATTTAGAAATAGACAACTACCACCCAAACCACCGATGCTGTCCAAAGCCTGTTAAGAAAAGAATGGTAAATAAAATTTTACAGAATCCTTCAAGTTACAAATAACATATGAAATAAATATTCTATTTACAAAACCCCAAAAATAAAGCAAAAATTAACCAAACTTACATATTTATATGTTAATTTATGTGTAGATATAACATTGACATTTAAAGTAGAATTAGATTTTATATTAATTCCCTCGCTTGTTGGAAACTAACGAGTAATTTTATAGCTATAATCTCTTTTCACAAATTTTCTCTCACAACCCTAATGTATCAATTCGTAATTAATCAGTCACATTTTTATTATGTGGGCTTATTATGATCTGATCAATTGTAATTTGTCACGTCGGGATTGTGAGATAAAGTTTGAAAGAAGAGGTTGTAAAGGAAGTATTTTTTGCCAACTAATTAATGCAGATTAATCATAAACTGATGCTGAAGAAAATTATTAAGTTGAATTGTCAAGATAATGCTGATGAAAAAATCAGCCACTGCAAATTCACTAACTGGTTGGTTGTATGTAAATTTCTTGGACTTTTTTGTACTTCATGTAGCTCAAAGTCACGATCAAGCTGAAACTACTAAAGCCCCTCATGAAGGTCTGCGTCCAATTAAGTTCTATCTTCTTCTTTTTTTCTTGATCGTTTAAACTCTGAAAGAAAGCTCAAGCTAAGGAAACGGAGGGTGGTTTGCATGTTTCTTTGTTTGTTGTACACAAAAGGAGATTTATTTAATTTCATGGCTGCTTACTTTTACAATTTCTTAAATTACAGGAAAATCGTTGATCTGCAAGTTAATAGTATGATCCCAGATGAACTTTGGAGTTTGAATTTCCTCACCCATCTGTATGGTTTTGTCAATTTCATATATGTTTATTTCAATTGTGTATAATTTCAGACCATTAGATGAGAATGAGTGGTTATTAAAATATTTTACTTAATTTTATTCAAATATGTTAAATCACTCGAAGTGTATCAAGTCATAAAATGATTTGAACTTTGTGTTCTTAAATATTAATCTTGCCTGTTTCTTCTGTTTCTTTCAGGGACTTGGCAACAAATCTCTTGTCAGGTCCACTGTCTCCATCTGTCAGCAATCTAACTGCAATAAAACACCTGTAAGCTGACAAAAAAGTATTGATTTTGAAACTCACACTGTATTCCCTTTTTCTGCTGATGCTAATTAGTTCTCATTTTGATCAGGAACTTTCGTCGTAATACATTATCTGGGCAGATTCCAAAAGAGTTTGGCATGCAACCTGAGTTAGTATTCCTGTAAGCTCAATCTCTGTCCCCCTCTTAACTATATAACTTCGGATGATTTATCTGAATGAAATATTTTTTGTAATTGCATTACAATTTTATAACTGAAAAACTAAATTCTTGGGGATGTAGAGCAATTGGAACAAACAACTTCTCGGGTTATATGCCACTGAGCTTGGTAATTTGTCAAATTTAGAGCAACTATATATGGGAACATTGAGACTCTCTGGTCCTCTGCCCTTTAAGCTTGGTAATTTGACGAAATTAAAGGAATTGTAAGTTGTTTTAGATGTTTCAGTTTCATTTTCAATGCAAAATTTTGTTTATATTGAGTATATATCCTAGTCTATAATGTTCTGTACAATGATGCAAAAGGTGAAACCCCAGCTGGCTTTAGTCTTCACATTTATTGGAGATTATACTATCATGTGTCCCATAATTCGTTTACTTGGTGATGGCTTTTGTTGGAGACAAGTTACTAGATTGTGATGGAATTTATGGATATTATTTGCCTTGGCAGATTGATTGACAGTTCTGGAGTGAGTGGTGACGTTCCTTCAACTTTTGCCAATCTAAAGAACCTGGAAACACTGTAAGAACTTCTTTATTGTGTTAATCTTCTAATTGGAATTTTTCTAATATAGATATGCATTCTGCTGATGAAAAATGGCTGAGGTCGGATCGTAAACAAATTCTTCTTTTGGGCACAAGTTGGCTGTGACATTAAACTTACAAGAGGGATCCTTGATTTCACAGGAAATTGGTCACATCTTAAAACCTTGTGAGAAAACTATTCCAATTTTTTTTTGTTTATTTTGTTCTCATTCACCCTTAAGTTATTTTTGCTTCAAGCTTCTTCACAATGATATATGTTTCAAACACTATAATTATAATGTGTGAGACTGATAATATGTATTTGGGTACTTTAATTGTTCCTACTTTGAATGCTATGCCAGTACAGTTAACAATTTTCTTTTTCTATATGTTAATGTAGGAGGTTTCAAGGAAACTCTTTTGGAGGGCCGATACCGTCATCCTTTTCCAATCTGACTAATCTAATTGAGTTGTGAGTGTTCACCTGCAACATTTCTCATTGATCACATCTGAATTTTGCGATGATCAGTGCTAACAATCTCATGAACAATGAAAATGTAGGAGAATAAGCGATTTATTGAATGGGAGATCGTCGTTGGCATTTATAAGGAATATAAAATCTTTAACTATCTTGTAAGGCAACATTGTCAAAGTTCTATTATCTTGTGTTCAATAACCTGATATATATACTTCTTCTTCTTCTTCTTTTGATCTAGATTGTTGGTTTCATATACTGCAAGAACTAGGGAATAACAAAATTTCCGATTCAATTCCATATGACATTGGGAACTACCAGAGTTTGGTGCATCTGTAATTTATTCATTTCCTTTTCTCGCTCTTTTTGTTTTTTTCTTCCCTTCATTACCTTTTGGTTATTAGCAACTAGCAAGTTTCTTCATCTTATGATTGCGTAATTCTAATATTTTTTCTTTTTCAGGGATCTGAGTTTCAACAATTTAAGTGAACAGATTCCCAGCTCGCTTTTCTATTTGGGTTCTCTAGCTTCCCTGTAATCTGCCATCTCTGCTTTGTTGTGTCATTTACTTCCCAGAATGTTCTCACTATATTGAAACATGTATTGCTGCTCTTGTACTCAGGTTTCTCGGAAATAATAAGTCAACTGGCACACTGCCTGTCAATAAAAGTGAGAATCTTCTCTACATTAAGAACTTTTGACATATTTGCAATAATCTCATTACTAATTAATTTATCAATTGAAAAGATAATTTTGACAGTAGCTGTTCAAATTTTTTAGGAGCAAGCCATCAAAAAGCTAAACTTGCATTCAAGTTCCTCTATTAAGTAGTTTCCCAATATGAAATCAAAGATGTGAAACATGTTCTACCATCAATCACCTGTTTACTGATTTCTTCCACCTTATGTTTTATAGATTGGATTTTTATGTTTCATTTCAGATGCATAGTTTAACATCCAGAATGGGGCTGACTAGTAGCTCTACTGTGTCGCTAAAAATTTGCTGACCCTGTTCTTGCAGAGATGTGTCATACAATAATTTATTAGGTAGCATTCCTTTTTGGATAATCCAACAAAATTTACAACTGTAAGTCTTGAAACTCTTTGAAATTTGTTATGCAAAGCAAAGTATTCTGCTACCTCCACTGTATCATTACATTCAGAACTTACATTTCTAACAAAGAATTGTATTCTACATATAAGGATGAAACTAACAATGAGATTTTTATGGGTGCAATGTGCATAAATTTAGTGGCCAATAACTTCACTCTTGAAAGTAATAACAGGTGATCATCTCATTTCTATATTTCATTCAAATGCTTGAAACTCTCTATATAACAATTTTGAGAAAGAATAGTTGGAGGTAAATACTCAGAAAGTCCTCGGGTTATACCTATAGTAAAATTCAAGACACATTGATTTTTCAGTTTCAAATAAATCCCTGAGAGTAACAGAAGCTAGAAAAGTCTGTTGGATGAAATATAATATTTTATAAAAAGACTGCAGTGCCTCTCAACATCTGATTTTAACATCGAGGAAGCACCCTTGACTATTTATGCAGCTGCATCTTCACGGGATCTTCTGTTTTCTCCTAATCTTCTGTTCTGTAGACTAAAACCATAAGGACTAAAATTTATTTTACTCAGAATAGTTGCCTACTTAAGTTGTTGATTGTACATTGTAGATTGTTCAATCAATTTTTTAGAAATAAGTTTTATGCATGCAAGAGTCACCGTACTCTGAAGATAAAGGTTGATAAGATCGGGTTAACTCATAAGAACTGATAAACCAGTTGAATGGGTGCTTTAGTGTCTAGTTTTTGTTCTGCCATCATTAATTGAGTTCCTCATATAAGTGTATTCCCCTTTTTTCCCTCAGTGTTTTGCCGCATGGTCTAAACTGTCTCCAATGCAGTTTTCCTTGCAATCGAGGTTCTCCAATCTGTAAGTACAACTCCATCATGTGGTTTTGAGAGTTAAATGCAGCAACAGTAACTAAAGACTTGATCTAGGAGAAGTACCATTGATATTAGAAATGAAACTTTTTGACATATTCTTACTTGTGCAGTGTAGACTGGGAACCTTAACTGGACTTACCTTGATAAGTGGCTATTATTGGTATGCAGATTCTAGTTTCGCAGTTAATTGTGGTGGTCCGCAATTTACATCTTCTGATAAAATTGTGTATGAGATGGAAGACGAGACTCTTGGTCCAGCTAGATACTATGTGACTGGCACAAACAGATGGGGAGTTAGTAATGTTGGATATTCTATCAGGGCAAATGTTCCGCTGCGGTTTACAATTTCCTCAGAGTCTCAATTCACAAATACTGTAGACTCAAAACTTTTCCAGACAGCACGGGTTTCTGCTTCATCTCTAAGATATTATGGTTTAGGCCTTGACAATGGAAACTACATGGTGACTCTCCAGTTTGCAGAAATACCTAATCTAGATACAACGGGGTGGCAAAGTTTTGGGAGGCGTGTTTTTGATATATATGTTCAGGTATGTATTACATCTTCAGATTATTTAGCTGAAACAGCCTCAATTTACATCACAGGTTTATGCTGAGGTAAAAGCATGATGAATGACCTTAATGTATCCTGTTTCTGAATGCATTTCTCCTTTCAACTGTTATTGGTTTTCATTTCAATTTTTGAATCTGTTTATTCCAGGGAAATCACGTTGAAAAGGACTTTGACATAACAAGGGTCGCTGGTGGAGTCCCTAGAAGAGCAGTTAAGAGAGAATATACGGCTTGGGTATCTGAAAACTACTTGGAAATCCACTTGTTTTTGGCTGGGAAAGGGACTTGCTGTCTTCCTTACGTGGGTACATATGGACCTTCAATTTCTACCATCAGTGCTACCCCAGCTTAGAGAAATAGAAACTTTCCTTTTTTTTGCCTTTTTCCTCTTTCGTTTGATTTCCTTACATTATATAAGATAGTGAGTTAACTACTGAGCTTTGATACAGATTTCCAACCTACTGTAAGACCTCCAAGTCAGAAGAATACAACAGGACTAATTGTGGGAATTATTGTTGGTGTTGGGGTTGTATTTTTGTTACTTCTTGCAGTTTTCTTCATTGTCCGCAGAAGAAGGCCACAGGCTGATGATGATGGTAAATGAAATGATCTTCGCCTTTCACTGACATCTTATCTATCATATTTGCCAGCCATAAAATTGTTGTTGTTAGTCTACTATTTAGGTTCACATATGTGCCATACGTTGACTCAAATTTTAAAGTTCCTAGCGTTCTTATACATGAAGGATTTCACTAATTAATGCTCATTCAATTTATAAAGGACACGTCCATTAGTTTCTTTGATTTCGGCAACAATTCTCATAATTTTGATTTCACTAGCATTCTTAAAAGAACAGATTTGGTTAACTAACTTTTGCTTGATGGTAATAGTTTTGCCAAACTGCTTTCTGGTCCTTTCAGGTTAGACAAACATGTTACTGTGCCATGATTAGAAAATTGCATATGTTATTTCCACCATTTTTCATCTTTAGCTTGATAAAATATTCCCTAAAGCATTTGATTAGACAAACAAGTTTGTGATAGTAAGCTATGTTATACTGTTAAATTTTCAGAACTTCTAGGGATGGGTGTTAGACCATACACTTTCAGTTACGATGAACTAAGCACTGCCACAGAAGGCTTCAATCCTGCAAATAAGCTTGGAGAAGGAGGATTTGGACAAGTTTATCAGGTAAAGTGATTGTTCTAATCAATGCGAAACAAGTGCCGAGTTTGTTGATCAAGTGTTTACTGATTTTCCTTAACAATTAAACTTTTTACACGATAGGGAACACTCAGTGATGGAAGGGTAATTGCTGTGAAGAAATTATATGTAGCATCCCACCAAGGGAAGATCCAGTTTGTTTTAGTAATTGCTACTATATCTGTTTTGCAGCACCGAAACCTAGTAAAACTTCATGGATGTTGTTATGAGGGAGCACAACGAATCCTTGTTTATGAATAACTGGAAAACAACAGTCTTGATCAAGCACTATTTGTTATGCAGATAGCATTTATGTAGTACTAAGTTTTTCTTGGGAGTCCTAGCATTATTTGGATTGGAAATCACAATTTCAAACTTTTATATGACTTTGGTGAGCAGGAAAAGGAAGTTTGGATCTTGACTGGTCAACGCGTTATGATATATGTTTAGGAGTAGCAAGAGGTTTAGCTTATCTTCATGAGGAATCGCGGCTTCGAATCATACACAGAGATGTGAAGGCCAGTAACATTCTGCTTGATGGTAATCTTATCAACAAAATATCAGATTTTGGTTTGGCCAAACTTTATGATGATAACAGAACCCACATAAGCACTCGTGTCGTAGGAACAATGTAAGACTTTCTTGAAGATAAAATTTTAATTCTCTAGAAATTTATTAAGATCTTATGTTTTTTCTTTCATTGGATGACTGAAATGAATTTGCCTCTTTTCTACTGACATAGTGGATATGTTGCACCTGAGTATACCATGCGTGGATATCTTACTAAGAAGACTGATGTATTTTCCTTCAGAGTTGTGGCTCTAAAGGTTGTTAGTGGGCGACTAGACTCGGATTCAAGCTTGGACGAAGAGAAGATGTATCTTCTTGACTGGGTATGAATGATGTTTCAATACATTTTTCCCCTTCTAGATTTGGTTCAAGGCCAAATTTGATTTGCATGTCAATACATTTTTCTCTTTTCTTTTGTACTTCTCCACTTGATTCAATTACTCATATCATACTTCCTATCTTTCCTGCTTCTCAAAGCTTGGCACCTATACAAACACAACCGCCAACTCGAAGTTGTGGACTCAAAATTGTCAAAATTCAGTGAGGAAGAAGTACAGTGCCTGATAGGAGTAGCACTTTTGTGTATACAAACAGTGCCCTCTTCGAGGCCATCGATGTCCCGTGTGATTGCTATGCTCTATAGAGATATTGAAGTGGGTAAAATGAATTTGAAGCCGGGATACTTTACTGAATGGACATTTGATAATATGACCACCCCTATTAGTGATGATGCAGCTGAAGATTGTGATGATACTAACCATGACAACTCCTCAGCAAGCTTACGTACAATGGACAAAACTCCACAAAGAAGTGGTACTAAAGCGGCGTCCCATTGATTGGGTTTCAGTTTAAACTCCAGTTCCATTTCGGATTGCGCAAGTGTTATTCATAATGAAAATGCCTGGAAATTTGATCATGTAACCACATTTGTTATGAAAATGCCACTAAAGTAGGTAATTCTATTAGCCATTACCCTTCTTCTTCTTCATCAAGTACAGGAGCTACAGCTTGACCAACATTTTTAATCAAAAAAATTAACAAACAGTATCCAACGCCCTGTATATAATATCTTTCATTCATCCTCAATTACAGGGGTATTGCTTTTTATATAGGTTCTTGGACCTTGGAACTTGTCACATCCTATTCCTACCTTCCTAGTGAGTGAGATTGGGGTTTAATTTATGTTGGATACAAATTAACAAGGCCCAAAGGCCCAAAAGATTGACCAAGCCCAACAAACAAGACCCACGAGTCAAACAACTGAAACTCTTCCTAAGTCTCATTTTAAGTAAAATTTTATTCCAAATACACCCTTTTCTTCTTTCTCTCTCACTCTTCTCGTCTATAATGAGATTCAAAATATTATTTATGGGTTATTATTGTAAGGAAAACATTGTCTCAAATCAAAACAAAAACTTGTTAATGGACGAAGAAACATTGCAATATTGACTTTAGCTATCTGGGTGGATTATTCAGAGGTTTTCTGTTTGAGACCACATTTTTTATTTACCTGGTCTATTAGATTTGTAGAGTTTTCAATGACCCTAGATTAGCTGAGGGCTGGCTCAGACACCGCAGTTATTTAAAAAAAAAAAAAGAGAGAGAGAGAGAGAGAGAAGATAATGTTAATTTTGGAATATAATTGTGTTTATAATTTATTTAATAAATTTTATTTGTTTTGGGGCTTAAAAAGAGTTTTGACAAGGTTCAGATAACAACATTCTATTTCAGCTAGTTATGCTACTGGCTCCCATATTTTCTGTCGTTAGATCCCAATTATCATTAAATTATTAATTAAAATTTTTTCTGTATATAAAAAGTTATTTCCTCCTTCAATCACAAACCCTAATTCAATAAACCTTAATTATATTTTAAACAATGAAGACATAATTTATGCTATTAAAAGTGTTTGATCAAAATCACGTAAATATGATGGGGATGAAATTTATGCTTTGCAATCTTAAATGGCTTTGTTAATTTTTCTTTGCTTTTTTCTTCTTCTACACTTCTCCAAAATTTATAAGTTAGTTTGATGCATTCAAATTTCTTAATCATTGTTCTTACAATCTTTGAAATAAAAACACATTTGAATAGAATTCATTGCTAAGCATTACATTCAAAACAAGAAGCAAAATTACAAATAAAAAAAAAAGTATTTTTTGAAGTAGACGGGGTTTATAAAGACATTTGCAAATGCAAAAATATTTTAATGTGATAAACTTAGTAACGGGGTGCAAAAATATGTCAATATGATAAATTTAGTAACGGGGTCTTCAAAGATAAAATGTGGGATGCCAATGACACACACACACACACACACACACACACATATATATATATATATATGAGTTAAGATTTTTATAAAGCCTGCGTTTTATAGGTATGAGTCTTATGACTTCAATATTTCTGTGTTTTGTAAGTATGACTTAACTACTCGTGTGCTTATGGCTTCTGTAGAGTATCAATTCTCTTGACAGACTTCACTCGATGATGTCTTTGAACAAAATTTTCTGCGTTTTAACTTCAAGAGGCAAAGAAGAAGGTATTTTTGTCATAAACTTCAATATATTTCAACATGTAATTTTTTTTAATTAAATTTTAATTTACAAGGGACTTAAATAGANAATGATATATGTTTCAAACACTATAATTATAATGTGTGAGACTGAGAATATGTATTTGGGTACTTTAATTGTTCCTACTTTGAATGCTATGCCAGTACAGTTAACAATTTTCTTTTTCTATATGTTAATGTACGAGGTTTCAAGGAAACTCTTTTGGAGGGCCGATACCATCATCCTTTTCCAATCTGACTAATCTAATTGAGTTGTGAGTGTTCACCTGCAACATTTCTTATTGATCACATCTGAATTTTGCGATGATCAGTGCTAACAATCTCATGAACAATGAAAATGTAGGAGAATAAGCGATTTATTGAATGGGAGATCGTCATTGGCATTTATAAGGAATATAAAATCTTTAACTATCTTGTAAGGCAACATTGTCAAAGTTCTATTATCTTGTGTTCTATAACCTGATATATATACTTCTTCTTCTTCTTCTTTTGATCTAGATTGTTGGTTTCATATACTGCAAGAACTAGGGAATAACAAAATTTCCGATTCAATTCCATATGACATTGGGAACTACCAGAGTTTGGTGCATCTGTAATTTATTCATTTCCTTTTCTCTCTCTTTTTGTTTTTTTCTTCCCTTCATTACCTTTTGGTTATTAACAACTAGCAAGTTTCTTCATCTTTTGATTGCGTAATTCTAATATTTTTTNAACACAAAATAAAAGCTCAAAAACCCAAAAAGAACATTTCTTAAGTAACCAAACCAAACCCAATGTAAGGAGATAAAAATTATGTCTAAATCAATGAGAGACAAGGCAAAACAAATAAGTGGTTATAAGTCATTAAAAGGAGACAAAGAAGTAAAAATCAATTGTTTAATTAGATAAAACCCACTTCCCTGAGAAGAAAAAGGGGTAGAGAATAAAGGAGCACTACAGTCAAAATGTAGCAAGTTAAATAGGTACACGCGAAAACAAAGGAAAAGATAAATCCTATATAGAGAACATGAATTACTATTTATTAGTGTATTTTTTTTTGTATAATACATTTCAACTAATCTTTTCGATTCTAAAGTTTAATATTGAATAAGCCTTTAATGACCACCCCTATTAATAAGAAAGATGGATCAAATTTAAAACCTCTTCAATAATGCATCTAAGAATTCTAGTTTATTGGTCGACTATCGCCTAATGGTGATTTGGATTACTAGCTTATTATTTTGTCTCTAATTGAGTCATAATAGCTTTTTTTTTAATTAAAGAGAGTAAATTTGATCAAAGCAGTTTATAAGAAGGCTTTAGTGATTAACTCGTGCGGATTAGGAAAAGAAAAATGAAAAAAAGTTTGTGCAGACATGTGACCGGGGAATTAACAAAAATACAGACAAAGATTTAAGTCCAATGTGCTCCAATTGATGAACACGCGTTTCGGCCCTTCTCTCTCCTAACTGGACCCCTCCTTGTGAGGTCAGGACTCAGGAGCTTCCTTCTCCTTTTACCTGGATTCCGTTTTAGACATCTCTGATTTCTTCTTAAAACTTAACTAGAGACAAGTGAAGTCAACTGGACCAACAGTCTTTACAACCGACTTGGACTTCACTTATTATTAAACTAGATTTGGAGCTATTATTGATTCATGCAATATGTCATCATCATGTTGATGAAATCATCAGCTTCATTTTCTGTGGTACTTTGCTTGTGCGTGAATTGGGTTTTCTTCAACCTTCTTCTACTTCATGTTGCTAAAACTAAAGCTCAGGCTACTACAACATTACCCTATAGCTTGAGAATGCCAAAGTGATGAGACAAGTTAAGAAGGCTGAACTCCATATAAAAAATATGGTGAGTATGAAGGAAATGTTTGTTGTTTCTTCATTTAAAAATAAAATTAAAAAAAAAAAAGCATAGCATCCTGGTCACCAAAATGAATTCAAAGAGAAGAGCTTGCCTTTCAAGTGCAAATAAGAGGAAGTTTTGTTATGTTTCAAGCTCTAGTTTTTTCATACCTTTCTTTCTTAACCCCAACAGACCCTTGCATTACAAACATAATAAAGACCTGACTGATCTTTTGAGAAATCTTGCTTGGAGATAAGGAATGTATGTTTATTTCGTATACTTGGTTCTTTTCATGAAACCCATTTTGTGAACATATGAGCGTTTATTGATTATACCCATATTCGTGTGCGAGAATATATTTTGTAATACCCAAGATATCAAAGACATGTTTCCAACTCAAAATAGTCATTTAGATGTTAATTTTATATTAAAAAGCATAAAATTTTATGTTAGAAAGCATAAAATCTAACTAAGGGTAAAATAGTCAATTCATTTGTAACGATATAAATCAATTATCCATAAAAGGGTATTAGAGACAAAATAGTCATTTTGCCTATGGATAAGCATTGCAAAGGTCAAGGATGAGTAGGCTTTATTGCATTTAATTGCATTAATTAAGTAATAATTATGTTTAGTGTCAAATGACCAAAATACCCTTATATGAAGAATTAAGGACTTGTGAGTTATACAATTAAAATAATTGGGCCAATAGCATAATTTTAGAAAATTAATGAAATATTTTCCTATAAATGAGAGGAAATTCGTTCAACCCAAGAGATATATAATTTCTTCAACCTTTCTTCAATTTTCTCTCAAATTTTCCATGAAACAAGCTTTCTCTCTTTAAGTTTTAAAGGAGTTTTGCATAATTTTCTACGAAGAACAAGATAGAAGTCTTGGATCTTCAAATTAAAGGGTTTAAGGTAAGGATTAAGAACTCTTGTTTTGATGTGCTTTGAAGATTTGAGGTAGATGTTGACGTATAATATTATATATATAGGATTAAGGTGTAAAAGAAGATAAAGACAAATGATTTGGTGGGAGAATTCTTTAAAAAGGTAAGGAAGAACCTCCCATTAGGGGTGTTCAAAAAAATGAAAAAAACGAACCGAACTAATAACCGAACCGAAAAAATGGTTCGGTTAAGGTTCGAAAAATTCAAAAAACCGAATTTTCGGTTCGGGAAAAAATAAAAGCGGTTAACCGAAACCGGTTTTTTGAATCGGTTTTACAAATATATATATTATATATTAAATAATATTATATATTATATATTAAATAAAATAATAATAATATTATATATTATATATTAAATAAAATAATAATAATATTTTTAATGTATTGTTAGTAGTGGTCAATGGATATGTATGAATATTTAATGTTTATTTGGATATGTATTATTTATATTTACAATTTAACTTAGGAAAAAATAAAAATAAAAAGTTTTATAAAAAAAAAAAAAAAGGAAAAACCGGTTCAAAACCGGTTAACCACTTTTTTTAAACCGGTTTTCCCTCTAAACTGGTTCGGTTTCGGTTCGAAAATTTTCTCGAACCGAAAAACTGATTCGGTTCAAAAAAGCCGGTTTACCGCTTTTGAACACCCCTACCTCCCATGACTTAAAGGGATTATGCTAGGGTTTGTAGATTTTAATGAAACCTTAAATTAAGGCTTTAAGGCATAGAATTAGTTGATGGCAAGTGTAGTTGAACTCATTAATGTTATTTATTGCCTTGAATTCATTATATATGAAGTTATTGTCATTTATGTTTTGTGAGTTGTTATGTTTAATTGAAGAAAATGAAGTATTGATGTTGATTGTGGCAAAACTTCTAGTATTGGAGGCCACATGGTATTGAATGGTTGCTTTTAGAAGTATTGATGTGTTGTTTACATTAACTTACAATGTTATAGCAATGATGGATGATGATGGGAATGAGGTTTTACACTTCTTTTAAGATGTTAAAGACTATTAAGGGGAGGTTTAATTGATCCATAAGTGGACGTATTTGTTAATTGTCAATATATAGAAGTTGATATGGAATGGTTTAATATGAAAAATTCGGATTTGACAATTTTAGGGGTTATGTTAAATATGCTTCAATATTTCGACCATAACTTGAGTTATAAAAATCGAAATGAGATGATTCTTAAAGCATTATAAATTTAAGACACAGCCCTATAACATTTATGTTTATGCCAAGAGCCAATTCATTTGATAAATGGATGAAAAATGGCATGAAGAATGAACTTCTGGTTATTAAAGTTTAAGACTTAACATGATCAATTCTTATGATTATTAATTGATTATTAATGTATTGTTGTAATTAAGCCATGTACTAATGTTTACCCATTAGTTAGATGATCTTTGAAAGATATACATGGTCATGGATGCGAATGCATGATTAATGTTATGAAATGGCATGAAGATGCAATGTAATATATGTTTCAAGATGATGAATGTAAGCAAGAGGTAATGTAAATGGATTGATAATCCATAGATGAATCAAAAGTATTAAGCTCACTAAAATATGTATTTACATGCCATAAAATATTAGAGATGCATATAGATAGGATGGAATAACGTGTAAGCACGCGTCTCAATGATATGAGCTCTAGATGAGAGGAAAGATAAATATATGTTTTACATGCTAAATAACGCGTAAGCACGCTTCCTGATGATATGAGCTCTAGATGAATTTGAGGCTAGATGAAAGGAAAGATGAATATATGCTTTAGATGATAATTAATGCATGAGCATATCCTTGTATTCTGGTTGAGGAAAGATGAATATATGCTTTAGATGCTAAATAACGTGTAAGCACGCCTTCCGATGATATGAACTCTAGATGAATTTGTGGTTAGATGAAAGGAAAGATGAATATATGCTTTAAAGGCTAAATAACGCATAAACACACCTCTCGGTGATATGAGCTCTAGATGAATTTGAGGCTAAATGATATGAAGTGCTTAAAACGCTAAGAAAAGTTTGATCGGCTAGACGTTGGATGATTCATATGCATTTAATTGCATTACATGAGTTATGATGTTATTTACATTATAAGATGATTTGTACTCATATTAGATGATATTTAGATGTTGCGTCATGACATGTGATGTGTGTGCACCATGTTTACATATTTATTTGTATGTGTACACTTAATGTTTTACATGGCCATGGGGAAGATGATGAAAAGTATATGAGTTAGTAAAGAAAATGAACCATACTTAGATGCTAAAGACGTGTGGTATGTGAATGAATGTGTTTGAATGAATGTTAAATAACATACTTGGTATTAAATGGATCATTCCTTACTGTGCAATTAGCGCTCACCCTTTCATGGTTGAATGTTTTACAGGTAATCCAAAAGTGAGGGATGCTGGAGACAGCAAGGCTATGCGTGAGGGGAGATAATTTATTATCATCTTGATGCAAATAATGTAAATGACAAATGTTTTTGAAATACTTTTTTGAAGCTTCCACCATATGAATGAAAATGGCATTAATATGTTTTGATTGATTGATGCCCAAATGTATTTAAGTTTTTATTTTTATTTTTGAAGGTACAAATTTTGATCCTGTGGTACATCTTATAGTAATGTTTCAAACATTATTATTATTCTTGCACAAGTTTTCTAAATGCAACTCGTTCCCCAAACATGAATTCTTTGGATTCTCATTGAGGGATATCCAGAGGGTACCTGTCTCGGGAGGGGTTTTACATATTTGCTATTCTTTGTATATATAACTTGTACTTGCACATGCTTGATGAGTGTGTAAGTCTAGGATCGGTGCGATATAATGAGTGAATCTTGTGAGATCTAGAGTTGAAGCGAATTCCAATTCTTGATGTTAAGTTTGAGGGAGATCTAGACAGATATGCTTTGAGCATTGGAATATGACAGTGTGGTATGTATGGTATTTGCATAAATTGCTTTGCTGTGCTAAAATTTTGAATACAATTGTGTGAATGTATTTAGTTGCCAATTACAGTGTAATTTAAAAATTGAGGTTTGAGTTGAGTTTTTCTTTCTTTCTTTCATTGTTGTTTTGCTTGTGGACTAGCAAAATCTAGGTTTGGGGGAATTTGATAAACTAATATTTGCCCTAGTATTTTGTTATGTTTTTTGTTGTTATTTGTGTGTTTTACCTTAAGAATATGTTACTTTGAGGTGGTTTTTACTATTTTGAAGGTACATAAGCTTTTGGAATGTATTTGGAAGAAATCGTGCACAATGGATCGAGAATCGGAGTTGAAAAGAGGAAGAAAAATGCGAAGAAACTAGATGGTGCCGCAGTAGAGTTTTTTTGTGTTGAGGTGCGAAAAAAGTTATTTGGGCAGAAAGATAATGTTGCGGCGTGAAGAATTCACCGTCGCAACGTGAAAGAGTTTAAGGTTTGTGGGAAGATTTGGCATCGCAGCGTGGATCGCGAAGAAAATAAAATTCTCACCTTTTCCAACTCCGACTTGGACTTGGACTTGGACTTTCCCAAAAACACCCCTAGCAAAGAAAAACTATAAATAGGACATTGTAAGTTATTTTAGCAGAATTCTCTTTGACCTAAATTGAGAGTTTTATGTTTTTGAGAGTGTCACTTTATTGAGAGAAATTGTGAGTTTTCAACAAGGGAGAGAAGGAAGAGGAACAATCTACTTCAATTGCTAGGTGATTTCTTTTTAGTTACATCTTATTTTACAATATGATTAGTTTTTCATTCATTGAGTTCATTGGTTTGAGTTTGATTATGAACAACTAAAAATATTGTGGGAGTTTAGTTTAACTATCATGATTGTATTAGGTATTTGGTGATTTGTTTTATGAAGATTTTAGATTGTTTCTTGTTTAATTGATTTTCATGATATTAATTATAATTTGTTGACAAGCCAACTACTTTTTATAATTAAAATTGAGAATTAGGGTTCTAGTGATCATCTTGCCTTAATTAAGCTCTATTAAACAAGAATTCAAATTGAAACATGATCATTGTTTTGATTTGGATGGTTGTGTGATTTCCTATTGCACATTATGATTAATTAGTTAACAACTTGATCATAGAAGTTAATTAGTTAATTATAAACGGAGAATAAACATAATCATTGGAATTCTCTATGGTTTAGTAGAAAAATCAACAATCTAAACTTAGGATTTAATTGTTTTATTTGCCAAATATTCCAATACATGATTGAGAAGTTAGCTAAATCCCCACTATCATACTCATTGATTGCATTCATTAATTTTAATTAATTTACAGCTTTATTTTAGATTAATCTCATCAAACTTTTGGTTAGAGTGTTTATGATTTTATTAATTGTTTAGTTTAGTTGTTAAAGAAAATAAATTAAGAATTTAGACCACTACAATTCCGCGAAAGATCAACCTTGGGAGTATACTTATCGCGGGCTATTAGTGATTCGTGTGCTTGCAAGTATTAAATTTGTACATCATGTTTTTGTAGTATAGTGGTGAGTATTCCCACCTGTCACGCGGGTAACCCAAGTTCAATCCCCGACAACAGTGCCAAAAACTTGATGTGCAAATTTAATACTTGCAAGTGCACGAATCACTAACCTAACCACTCTCCAAATTGTAGATACCAGTGGTTCTTCAAAAAATTGAGAAGAAAAGGTTGTGGTGGAGCAACTTCCGACAACTAAAGTTACTCCATTGAAGACCATAAGGTGGAAGAAGAAGAAGAACAGGTAATATTCCTTGATATTTTATGAAGATATTGGTTGTGGGTGCCAATTTGGGGGATATTTGGTTGGTGTTGGTTGTTAGGGTGATTGGTGCATTTTGTTGAGCACTTGGAGGGCATCGGGGGAGTGGGTGTTTTTGGCTTCCAGAGGATCGGGAAAGCCAGGGTAGGCCCTACGGAGGGTTTTTGTGGCAGTTTGGTTGGCTAGAGTTGGCAAAAGAGTACGGAATAAGGGGGCTGGGGGCTTGCCTGCATTTTACAGGACTAGCAAGCTGAGCGCGTATGCATTTCCACACTTTTCTACCAACCTGCCACAAACAGCCTCCATAAGGCCTACCTTGGCTTCCTCAATCCTCTCAAAGCCAAAAACACCTACTCCCTGATGCCTTCTAAGCCTATATCCCTTAAATTGGCAGCCTATTGCTTGTTTTGGTTTCTTTTTGGCATGATGCTCCTATGCTGATATTCAGTTTATATCGATTATGTAGTGTTCTAGGAGCATAAATATTAAGGAATATGGGCTTGAGGTTGTTATGGATGTTGTACCATACTTCCCTGCAAGGGCTATGATAAGGTCAAGTTGGCAAGTGTTTTCTAGAATTAAGGAGATTCTAGGTGGGCAGAGGAAATGTATGGACCAGTTCATAATGAGTTATTTCGGGCCTTTTGTGGAGTTAGGTGAAAATTGGAATAGGGGCTTCTAGGGGCAGGCTACACATTATCTTTTGCTGCATTCTGTTAGATGCAAAAAGAGAAATGAAATGTGGTTTGTGGTGGATGGGAAGCTGGTGCGTTTTGGGATGATGGAATTTTGTTTGATGACAGGCCTAAATTTTGGGTCATTTCCAAAAGCAAAAGTGGAAGAGAGGGTAGAGAAGAGCAAGACAGCGGAAACTTTTGTTAGAATGTTCTGGAGGGACAACAGTCTATTTCGGAGAGGTTAGATACAGAAAGCAATAATTATACCTCTTTAGAGAAGTTAAGAATTTGTTTGATATAGTTCGTGCATTCCATCCTTATGGCTTGTGACTCAACGAAAGCCATTAATCTTGACTGGGTGCGATTTGCAAGCAACGACGAGTTCTTTAATTCTTATCCATGGGGAAGGTTATCATTCCATTTAGCCATTGATTCCCTCCTAGGAAAAGATATGGTGATAAAACACCACCAATACATGGAGAAGGATAAAGTGAGCACTTACAATTTGTTTGGCTTTCCATGAGCAATGTAGGTAAATATTAATAGGTTTTTGTTGTTATTATTATTATTATTATTTGTATTACATGTGTTTTAAATATGATATAGATTGTTTTTTTACAATGTGGGCTTGGTTGTACAAGGTTGTCCCTATTTTGGGTACGGTAGGGGGCGGAAGGAGACGTTGGATGACCCACTACAAATTCCTAGGATGTTGCGATGGCACACTGAGAAAAGTGTCCATTGGGACTACAGTAAAATTGAAGTGTCTTGGGTAAGATTGAAGGATTTGTCTTTTGAATATATACTTATTTTTAAATATCGCTTAAGAGATATGTTGATTAATGGATTAAATGATTTTGTAAATTTGGTTGATTTTTTTTCTTATTATAGGGAGTGGTCCATCCGTTCAACACTCCTACTAAGGGTGAATTGCTCATGGATTATGTTACATCATTTATACGGTTGGACGATGCTTCTATTGAGAGCATAGACCTCCTGACATGGGACCTAGAAAAAGCCATACATTTGACTATAGTTGCAGGGCTGCTTGTGGAGCATGTGTTTGAGGCCGAAGCTATAATAGGCAGGACAGATGAGGACGAAGACATGGATGGTCAGGTTTATACGCCTCATCCCAATTGGCAAACCAATACACCAAGTACTGATTTTCCAAGGCATCCGCAGTCTGAGTTAGTTGACCTCATAAACGACCCACACCCCAAGTTTGACATTTTCAGTACCGTTTGTGAGAAGGTTGATAAAATGGAAGAGAGAATGCAAAGGGTGGCAGAGAAACTTGATGTGGTTTTGCAAATGGTTGAAGTACAACCAAAGAAAAGAGAGAGCTGAAAGAGCAAGCATGTGAAATCTCCATTCACCGAAATAAGGTATGATAAGAAGAGGAGAACTAAGAAAGATAAAAAGGATGTCAGTGGAAGTGGGGAAGCTAAAGAGGATAATAAGGAGGAAGTGGGGAAGTTAAATTGAAGGAGTTAAACGTTGATTTAATTAGGTCAATAGACGAGGAACATAAAAAATCATTTTATGCCTATTACAATGACGAAGTAATTAACGTTTGTGTCAAGTGCAAGATAGGGGATTATCACCGAAAGTGGTTTGATTAGATGTTAAGAATGGGCTGCTAGCTTGACGACTTGATGAGTTATTTTTCCTTATGTTTCCCATAACGTATTATGTGATCACTTACGTGATCTGTTTTTTCTAAACAAATCGCTTGTATTTGCCAAGACACTTATCATCTTGTTTTGATTTAATGCAGCACATTGACAAGGTGTTGACACTCATAAGGATGCGACAGAGTACTAATGCTAGCATTTTTTTATCAATAATATGCCATCACCAATGTGTCCTTAGCCAGAGCCCAATAAGCATATATGAGGCCTTAATGAAAAAAGGTGAATGATGGAGTTACAACAAGGGGAGCCAAGCGGAAAAGAATGGCTGCAGAGGATTTTGAATGTGTTCTTACAGATTATCGGTTTGACAACAAGATGATGCAGTATGTCAAGGGGGAAGAGACCCAAATATGGCAACAGCTGGTCAAAGGTGAAAAAGGTATACTGCATCATGAACATCAAGCAAATGTATTGGATAACCTTTGTTTGGCCACTCGAGGAGAGCTTGGTGTAGATCCTTGATTGCAACTGAAGTATCTGTTAGGAGAAAGAGCTAGACATGGAGATAGCCCTCCTTCAATGGCTTAGCAACGTCACACATATGTGTTGCTTCAAAATGGGTGTCCAACACGACTTCTATTCCACATGGTGTCAGTGAATGGCGACGATGTTATCGGTTTAAGTCGGTCTAGAGGTGAGAGGCGGCTATGTGCTGTTTGTGAGTGGAATTTAATTGACTTTTGCTTTAGGAAAATTAGGTTTAGGATTTAGGTGACCTTGGGTATATATATGGAGGGTTTTTTGTAATTATATAAATATGAAAAGGTTGTAAAACCTTATATGGAAAAATGGTCCTAGAGAGGGGGTGAATATGATACTTTCAAAATATTTACAGAAATAAAACTATCACCAATCCAAGTAAGTTAGAGACACCCAACACCAAAAAATATATGCAATAAATATGTATGATGCTAAACTAATACTAAACAATGAATGAGAGTGATTAAAAAAATATGGGTAATCAATGATAAGCAATAAATGAGAGAGATGTATATATGAATGTGAGCAATAAATATGTGTATGAGAATGATGCTTCAAATAAGTAGATGATGAATAATAAATGAGTTGAGAGAGAAGAAATGCTCAGAGATTTATACTGGTTCGAAGCTCTATCTACAAGCCTCATTTATCCACTTCTTCAAGGCAACCTCCTTGAAGTTCCACTAGAATCAGATTTCATCTTTACACTAATTTTCACTGGATTTTGCCTTTATAATAGTTTGATAGGATTTTGCCTCTAGATTTACAGGATTTCACCCACAAATGTTTGATAAAAAGTGTGAGAAAGATTGCCCCTTAACTTAGGCTTGAACATACAATAAGCACAATACTCTCAAAGGTTTACAAATGAGTACAAGATAGTGATGCTTTGATTTGGATTTTGAGCTCAAGGGATTAGCGAAAATGTTATGATATGACTTGAATCTCTGATTTTCTATCTGATTTTCTAAGCTTTGAAGTGCTTGATTTAAGCATAACTTCTCCCTTGTTTGCAAATAGTCGTTACTGCATTTAATGTTTGTTTGAAAAGCCTGCAGACACAGAGGAACAGTCGTTCCATTATCATGAACGGTCGTTCTTGACACCAACGGTCAATTCATATAGCTTCAAGGTTTCTAGTATGGTCTTTCCATTATTGCGAATGGTCGTACCATCACCACGAATGGTCATTCCACCATGAGGAATGGATTGACCATTGGCTCCTTAAAATCCATAAAAATTCCAGTAGCATGCATGGTTACCTGGAAAGATGTCGTTCAGCCAAGAATGATCTTGAGTATGAATGGTCGTTCCACATAGAGAACGATCGTTCCACTTTTGAAGCTTGAATTTTCAACTTGATCTTCAAGGCTTGACTTCCAAGATTCGTCAAAGGCACAAAGAATTTGAATTCTAAGAGATTTGACTCTTGACTTGGATGGAATGGGCATGTTGCTTAGCATGCTAGTGTGAGCGACTTGGCTTCATTTTGGACAAAAGCATGCATGGTCATATGGAACTATTGTCGTGCTAAGAGGAACTATTTTCGTGCTAAAAGGAACGTGCATCGGGCAACTTTGATACGAAGGAATGGTCGTTCTGGTATCCTACACGGTCATTCCAAAAGGATAAAAACTGCATTTTGTTTTTGCTTATGACTTTGTCATACCTAAATATGTTTGTTAGAAATCAATCAACTCTTTGATTAGTTTTGGCACATCAAAACACATGAGGCCTCCACAATCTCTCTCTTTTTGATTGATGACAAAACTAAGCAAACATTGAGTTTCAAATAAAAATACAAGTCCATTCACAACATGCCAAAAACAAAAATTGACAAGCTCCCCCTTAGAATATGCGTACTCCAAAAATAAAGTGAGCATAATGCTCCCCCTTACACTAAGCATATTCATTCCATTTTTCTAGTAAAAGTGTAACATGCTTTTTGAAGATCAAAAAAGAAAAACATATCCATTTCAAAAGATATTTCAAAATCTCACATAATCAATCAAAACATTGCAAAAGATATATATACTTCAATATCTCACACAATCAAACTCAATATGCAATTATCTCTCCCCTTTTTTGTCATTAAGCAAAAAGATAACTTCGGTAATCTATCTTTTAATTCGGCCATTACCATGTTTGGTTGTCAAGTAATAAAAGATTCTAGTAATCTTTCAATACCAATAGTGATTACTGTAGGTTATATGGGAGGTAATTTGATCACCAACTGAAAGAGTGTTATTTTTTTATTACTATGTAATATGTTGTTTATACCAATTTTACCCTTAATTAATAAACATTTTGGGCACAAATGCCCACCAAATAACAATTATCCCAAATGTGCGAAATGAATTTTGTAACCTCATAAATTAATTTTTTTTTACAGAAATGCCCCTCACTATTTACATGAACAATACCCAAAATACTCTCAACCACCCAAGACGATTGCGTGCGGCAATCTGGCTGTTTTCGGCTAGATCCATGGTCTAAAACGACCATATCCATGGATCTGGCAAAAAAATGACAACCAAATCCATGGCTGTTTCCAGCCAGATCCATGGTTGGCCGAAAATAAACGAGCAAAGCCATGGATATGGTTGTCATTTCTGGCCAAATCGGCTCACATCCAACCAGATTCAACCCGCTGTGCACCGTTCCAACGATTGCCAAAGGCAGCTAATGGTGGTGGTCGATAGTCGTCTTGGGTGGCTGGGGGTATTTTTTTAAATTTTAAACTTTTGTTTTGGTTGGGGTGTTTTAGCTAAATTTTCAAATGTAGGGGGTTAAAAGAATACTCTAAATAATAATAATAATAATAATAATAATAATAAAGGAATGACAATTTAGTAAAAGCCTCTCTCGATAATCTTTTTAATGAGTAAACGACATTTTCCCACCCAAGGTTTGACGAAATCCCAAGTTGGCACCCAAAGTTTCATTTATTCCAGATTTTCACCCTTAAAATAACACTGTTAGCAATTTTTAGGGTATAGAGGGTGCAATTACCATAATGCCCTTAACCCTCAATTAATAAATTATGTTTTAACCCCTACATCAATAGAATTATAAAACTTACCATTTTATTTTCAAAATATCTCCATAACACCCTCGGTCACTACACACTCTCTTGATTTTTGCCCGATCTGGGCTGTTTCCAACAGCGTCGAACCCCTTGGTCACCTCCATCACCTTCCCCATAGTTTTTCGTCCAAAACCGCTCTGGTTCCCTACTCATTGGCCCCTCTAATCACTAGCGCCATTAGGCTTACGGTTTCTCTATTCTTCACCGGATTCTGGTCGATTTCGGCGGCAAAAATCCAATTGGACACCACCACTGCAACCAGTGTATCCAACTCTATAAAACCCCTATATCCTCAGCAACCGTTTAGTCGCCGTTCGCGGGCCGAGAGTTCATGTTCATCGACCCTTTTTTGGTGAAGTGGTGGACGACAAACGGTGAGCTGCCGTGGTTGGGAAGGTTAGGGGATTTGTAGGGGAGGATGCGAGGAGTCAAATGGTGGTGGTGGTTGGGGTTGTCACCGTTCAAAACGATCGAAAATCGGCAAAAACCAGTTGTATGTCACGGCTGCCGTGGCCGATGATCGGTGAGTGATGAGGGGTTGTGAAGGATAAGGTTTTGTAGATGGGAGGATGGGGGTTCAAATGGTGGTGACAAGGGTGATTTTGGGTGGAAGAATCACCAAAAAAGGGCAAAAAACATCAAAGATGCTGGCTACTAACATGCGTCGGAGGACTATCAGAGGCGGCGATCTACTAACGTGCACCGTCCATGCAAAATGACCAATTTACCCTATTACCGTTACATCAAACATTTTTCCATCACTTTAAGGGTGAGAATCTAGAATAAATGTAACAAGAGTTACCAACTTGGGATTTCATCAAACCTTGGGTGTGAATATGTCGTTTACTCTATTTTATTCCTTCCAACCAAATATATTAATTATTTATACCAACCAAACACATTTAATAAAACATTCTTAAAAATCTTCATGGTAATCTATATTTCTATTAATATAATATTTTCAGTAATACAATATTCTTTGAATCAAATGCTATCATATATATAAATTATAAAATTAAATTTTATCAAGTATGTATTTAAAATAAGATAACATTTATCTAATAATAAATAAATGCACTATTATAATTTAACTAATTTTTATTCGAATAGAAACTGCAAGATAAAAGCCCAGTAGAGGGACACATCGAGCGTTTGGACCCGCCCTAATATTTTAATTCACGGCTAAGAATTTTATTTCCTAAAAGCAAAGGGGAAGGCCATTACACTGTCAAATCATCATGTCCACGCATCTTTCCTTCGCTCTCACTGGTAACCCATTCTTCATTCTTAGAGTCAAAGACAACACACGCTCGGGACACTTGTCCTTACCCTGTACTTCAATCACAAACCTCTCTATTACTGATGCTGCTATTGATTTCATCTGAATATATGCCATTTCTTTCCCCAGACATATTCTCAGCCCCGCATTGAACACCGGGAACTTAAACACATTTTCCGGCCGATAAATTCCATTTTCCAGCCACCTTTCCGGTAAATATTCATGGCAATTCTCTCCCCATATGCTCTCCATTCGCCCCATCGCATATGCATGATACATAATAAACCATCCTTTGCCGATAAATGTACCGTCTGGCAACACTTCGTCCTTCATGCAAGTTTTCGTGTCAACTGGTACTGGTGGGTACAATCGCATCGTTTCGGATATCGCTGCTTGCAAATAGTGCATATCTCGTAGCTCGTCAAAACTGTAAATATCACCGATACTTTTTCTATTTCGGACCCGAATTGACTCCAGCTCCTTCAATATCTTTTGCTGAATATCTGGACGGGAAGATAATAACCAAAAGAAGGAACTTAAAGCCGAAGATGTTGTGTCTCGTCCTGCAAGAATAAAGCTTATGACGATGTCTCGGAGAAATTCGCGCGAGTGATTACCATTTCCAATAAATCGTGACAATAAATCTTCATCCATGTTCTTCGCTTTTGATTCCATTCTTGAAAGAATAATTTCGTTAGCGAATTCATGAACTGTTGCTATTGATTTCTTCAGTACACGTTCTGAACCTATGTTAAAGAACTTCTTGATTTTCCATATGAGTGGTAACAGAGACCTATATCTCTCGGAACTAAGAACGGCTGCATCTTCAAATGCGCGCATAAAGTCAGAACGACTGGTCCCATCTCCATCGAGACAACCCGGATCAACGTTAAAAGCCACTTTACATATGTTGTCGAATGCAAACCGCTCAAAAATATCTTGTAAATCCAACAACTCTTCTGTTTTCGAGGCTTTGCTTAATATCGGAAGTAGCCTTGACAAAATCTCAGACCTAACGCTTTCCAGAACGAAATTTCTAAGGGATCTTGTGTTGAACTCGTAGCTAGCAGTTTTCCTCTGGACTTTCCACAACTCTCCATCGGAGTTGAAGATTCCTCGGCCAAGAAAATCTTCGAGAACCAGGGTGAACCGATCGCCTTTTGGGTAGTTCTCAAAGTTAGTCTTGAGAACATGCTCGATGTTCAATGGATTCGCCGTGAGAACGCCGCACACTTTGCCAGGACGGAACAAAGTAGCAGAGTTAGTGGGGCAACGTTGAAGAGTTTCGGTTGACCAGTCAAGGAACCGGTGCCTGTTTTTGATGAAATCCGGTAAGACTCCGACAATAGGATAAAGTTTGAAGCCTTTGTTAACGTGTTTTTTATTTGAGGTATAAAAGTAGAAGAAGTAGAAGGAGAGTGAAAAGAAGGCAAAGTAGAGGAAACTTTGAAGAGAGAAGAGTTCCATGGCCATAACAAGCTATAGACACTTTTTTATTTTCTTCTTTTCTTTCAAAATGAAAAGATGGACGATGGTGGTATTATAAACACTGCTATAAGGAGGTTTTCACATGGACAGCTCTGATGTTTGATGATAGAAACAAGGAGACTCACATGTTTTGGAGTAAAAAAATTATACTCTTAATTAAAAAAATATTTATGAAAAGTTAGTTTTAACACAGAATCTTAGTTACGGTCACTAATATACCCTTAATTTATCTTCAATCTTATAACAAAAAGCTGATATATGGAACTTGTCACAAGATTGAAATATTAAATATATTAACTGATTTATAAATATTAAACTTTGACATCTGGGGAAAAAAATTGTATTTTTATTATGTTGTTTATTTTACCTAGGGATGGGCACGGGTCGGGGAGCCCTGTCTCCGGCCTCGGCCCAAAAGCCCAAGGGGATTTCCCGATCCCAGCCTGAAACCCGTTCGGGGAATCCCCAAAAAAAACCAATTCCCCGTTTGGGGATTTCTTGTCTTTTTGTATCCTTATTAGTTTTATTATCTTTTTCTCCAAATTATATATACCAACAAAAAAAAATATATATATAAATATACATATTAAACATAAAGACCGTATCATCAGTAAAAAAATTAAATATATAATATACATATTAAATATAAAAACTATCATACTAAATTAATAATTTATTACAATATGTGACAGATCTATAATCAAAAGATTCAAAACATGATAGTATCAAGATTCAAAACATGAGCTGCCAAAAAGACTCACCCCACAATTATACATATTAGTATTTTTTTGTTAAAATGTCCATTGGATCCGCCCCTGATTAATGATTATAATGAATCCAAATATCAAAATGATAATTATAATACGTTATACATATATATAAATATATTATATATTAACAGTATAATATTATGTATTATTGTATTAAGTAATAAGTAATAAGTATTAACATATATAATATCTCTTTAATATATAATGTATTACATATGATACATTATACATATATATTATAATAAATTTTAAATAAATAACTACCATATATATTATAATAAATTCTAAATAAATAGTTATCACAATATAACAAAGGCAATTAGGTAATAGAATTGAAATAATGATTCAATGAGGGACAAAAAAAAATATATATATTGATTTATTGATTCATTATAATCAATCAAAACAACAAATAATATATTACATATATGTTATTTATTAACCTAAGATTATAGATAATAGCATATTATGTATAAATTATAGTGTACAACATATATATGTTATACACATTATACTTATATAGTATATACCATATATAATATACAATGTATAATGTATAATGTCAAATGTATACCATATATAATGTATAATATATAATGTCGAATGTCGAATGTATAACTTTTGTTTCATAGCATTAACATATTATGTATAATAAATAAATAAATAAATAAATAAAATAAATAAATAAATATATATATTACAAATATTTATAATGATTTATTATATTTAATCTAGTTTTATTTATTACCTATTTATATATAGTTTCATAAAATACTTACACAATTATAATTTGTCATTGTATAATGTATAATTGATTTTCAAATATTAAAATTATTATAGGTATATATGATTGATTTTCAAATATTAAATTTAATATAGGTATATATGATTGATTTTTAATTATTAAAATTAATATATATATATATATATATAATATACGGGCCGGGGTAAGACCTATCCCGGCCCCGGCCTGTCCCCAAATTCTGGGGCTAATCTTAGGCTCGATCCTGGCCCAAAACCCAAACAATTCGAGAAAAATCCGTCCCGTTAGAGTCGGGGCCGGGCTTTGTGCCCATCCCTAATTTTGCCCTTGCGGTTAGTACTTTTCACAAATATCCAACAATTACAAGAGTATAAATATTCCATTATGAAACTTCATTCTTTCATAAAACCTCCTGGAATAAGAAAATAAGAAATATTAAAGAGGTTTTTTTTTTCATATGAAATATTTTAGTTAAGGAAAATGTCATATCACGTTTATTTCTAGGTAAGAGAACCAATAATTATCAATTATATATTTGATTCATTAGTTTAGCTAAGAATTTGGATACCTGAATATCAAAAGTTTTAAAGCTTCGAGCTATGGCCATCAATGCTAATGGCTTTCCGATGTTATTCAAAAGTTTTTGTAACAAAAAAGAATTCACTGACTTTCTGAAAAATGGGATGCCATTTTTTAAGTTATCAGTGAAGAATTGTAGCATATTTCAATTACAATAAGGCTTTTACTGAACTTAAAAACATGTACATAGTGAAAATGGAGTAAATTAATATGATGAATTAAAAAGATAGTGTGATACCTGACTGTTTCTATTATCCATAAAGTATTTTATAATATTTTAATTTTATTATTTTTCTTTTTGAAGCAACAGAACTTATCAATGTGACACCTCTTTTTTATCAAATGTTTGTAGTAATGGTATGAAAGGGTTAATAAAATTAATATAAAAGGGCTGCCCACATTTTAATTCTTGCATTGGAAACTTCAATATTATTTATTGAATTCAGAAGTCAAAAGTTTTTCCTAGAAGTTCTATAAAGTATGAATTATTAAAATACAAATATAGGGTTGTTTCTAATAGGTAATGCAAAAAGATAATTAGCAGACATTATGAGCTTATATTTTAAACGTTCGTGCTTTTTTGCTTTTTCTTTGAATTTGTAAAGCACCGAAACTTATTTAACTCTCTTTATTGATTCCTCCTTTTTTTTTTTTTTGCTTAACTTATTTACTTGTAAATAATGGCGGAGCCAAAAAAAAGCGACAAGAGAGGCAAATTGCTAGGAAATTTAACTAGCCAGACCTCGCAAGTTTACATTTAAAAAAATAACCCTGAAAATACTTTACAATTTTTTTTTAAGTTAGAAAAACTGACATGGCATAGTTAGGATTCATTAAACATGTAAAACGTATTAAACTAAAAAGATTTAAACATATGTGAGTAATATTGTAATTAACGGAAGTTTGTTTAAATTTTGAAAAATTAAAAACAACCCCCTCCCTTCAAAATCACTTAATCGAGCAATATACCCAAAAACGACCGACGAAACACCTTCGATTTCTCTAAGATTTTTGGCAATAAAAGTTCCCTATTTCCAGCCAATATTCGATCATAAAGATTCGTTACACAAAATCATGGTTGATATTCACAAAGAGGAGGAAAACCAAACCCCACTCCAAATCCTAGACTCTGGTGATGGCAGCTCTTCAAAGGCTGTCGAAGAAGATGCTCCGATGGATCATCCGATGAGTCAAGGTGGTCCAGAGGCAGAGGAGACAACGACGACACAAGAACAGAGAGAAGAATCAGAAAATAGTTTTGAAGAAAAGGACGCCAGCGAGAATTCAGACGAGGAGGAGGATGCCATTGAAGAAAGGGTACGTTTTTTACTGGTAGTTTTGAATTTGATGAAAAATTTGAGAGGTTTGTGCGAATTTGGGGGATATGTAGTTGGTTTTATTGTTACTGTGATTGTGGCGTTTTGTCAAATAGTTGGCGGGCACTGGGGAAGTGGCTTTGTTTGGGTTCTAGAGGACGGGAGAAGGCAAGGGAGGCCGTAGGGAGGTTGGAGGGCTAGGGATGGTAAGAGGTAGCAGAATAGGGGGGCTAAAGGGTTGCCCTGCATATTGCAAGGTTGCCCTTGCAATATGCAGGGCAGCCCTCCGGCCAACCCCCATATTCTGCCACCTCCTTCCATCCTCAACTATCTCTATAACTGGAACCTCCACAACAGCCTCTGTAAGGCCTGCATTGGCTTCCCTGGCCCTCTCGAAGCTAAAAACATCCACTCCCTGATGCCCTTGAAGTCCATATCTCCCAAATTGGCAGCGTATTGGTTGTTTAGGTTTCTTTTTTTGCTGATATTTTATTTATATCGATTGTGCAAATTATTCAAAGCGTAAATTATAAAGATTATGGGTTAGAGGTTGTAAGCGATAAGGTACCATACTTCGCCGTAAGGATGACAGTTAGGTCGAGTTGCCAAGTTTTTATGAGAATAATGGAGATTTTAAAGGAACAAAAGGAGGGTATGAACCAATGCAAAGAGTTTTGTTTCGGTCATTTTGCAGACATCGGAGAAAATTGAAAAACGGCATTTTGGGGGCAGGGAGTATATTATATGTTGCTGCACTCAATTAAAAGCCAAAAAAAAAAAAAAATGAAATGTGGTTCGTGGTGGATGGGAAGCCACTAAGTTTTGGGATGATGGAATATGCCCTGATGACAAGCTTAAGATGTAGGGCATTTCCAAATGCGAAAGAGCAAGAGAGAATAACAAAGAGTGGGGCAGCCGATAACTTGGCTAAAAAGGTTTTGGGGGGAAGGCATCTATTACGGGACGCGATTTAGAGAAGAGGTTAGGAGAATGTGGGTATACCTCTTTAGAAAGGTTCAAGATGTGTCTGGTATGGTTCGTGCATTCAATCCTAATGGCTTATGACTCAACAAAAGCTGTTAATATGGATTGGGTGAAGTTTGCAAATAACATGGACTTCTTTAATGCTTATCCGTGGGGACATGTATCATTTGAACTAACCATGGACTCCCTACATGGAAAAGACATGGCGATAAAGCATTACCAATCTGTCGAGAAGAATAGACTGAGCACGTACAATTTGTTTGGCTTCCCATGGGCAATGCAAGTAAATATTAATAGCTTTTTCTTATGTTTTTTGTATTATATATGTTTTAATTATGATATGGACTGTTTTTTTACAATGTAGGCTTGGATGTATGAGGTCGTCCCTGTCCTGGCTAAGGTAAAGGGGAGGAAGAAGACTTCGGATGAGCAACCACAATTTCCTAGGATGTTGCGATGTTACATCGAGAAGTATACCCATTGGGATTACAATAAAATAGATATGGAAATTCAAGCAGCTCGGGTAAGATTAAGGGATTAATCTTTTGAATATGCACTTGCTTTTAAATGTGGCTTAATTTTGAATGATTTTTTCTCTTATTGTAGGGAGGCGTTCGTCCCTTCCTCACCCCTACTAGGGGTGAAGTGGGAGAGGAGTATGTTACATCATTCAAAGCACTAGACGATGCAGCAGATGAAGGGATAGACCGCCTAATGTGAGACCTAGAAGGGGTCACGCATGTGAGTGTAGTTGTAGGGCCACTGTTTGAGAATGTTGTTGACGCCAAGGATGATAAAGCTCCAATCAGCGAGAGGGAGGAAGAGGAGCTGGATGAAGAGGTTTGTACACCTCCACCCAATTGGCAAGCCAATACAACAAGTACCGCTTTGTCGAGGCGTCGGGGTTGGGAGAATGAGGTGGTTGACCTCATAAACGGTTTGTTTGAAAGTTTTACAAAAGCTGTTTATGGGAGGTTTAAGAAGATAGAAGAGCAGATCAAAAGGGTAGAGGAGAAAGTTGGTAGGGTGGAGGAGGAAGTTGGTGGGGTATTGAAGTGGTTGAAGTGCAACTTGAGCATAAAAGAGAGAGCTGAAAAGTAAGCACATAAAATCTCCTTACATGATAGTAACATATGGAAAAAAGAGGAAAACGAAGAAAAAAATGAGGAGTCCATGAAAGAGCAGAAGCAAAAATAGAGGAGGGTAAGGAGAAAGGTGGAGGAAGTGGGGAATTGAAAATGGAAGAAGGTGAGGCGAGACGCAAAGGAAGTGGGGAAGTGAAAACGGAGGAGGAAGGCAGAGGAAGTAGGCAAGTGAAAACGGATGAGTTAAAGGTCAATTTGTATAGGCCAATAGAAGAGGAAAAGAAAAAACTATTATGTGCCTATTACAATGATTCTGGAAGTGATGGGCGTGTGAAGCGCATGACTGGGGATTATCCCTAGGAGTGGTTTGAAAAGATGTTGACAATGGGCAAGTGGCTCGACGAGTCGATGAGTTATTTTTCCTTATTTTTACTTATATTTTCTATGAGGTATTGTATACTTATCATGTTGTTTTTATTTGATGCAGCCCATCAATGAGATATTGGCACTCATAAGGCTACGATAGAGAAGTAATGGTGATATTTTGTATCCACATTGTGACATCACCGATGCGGCCTTTGGCCAAAGGCTAGTAACTACATATAACACTTTAATGAAAAAGGCCAATGGTGGAGGTGCAATAAGAGGAGGAAGGCGGAAAAGATTGGCCATAGATGACCTCGACGGTGCCCTTGATGATTTTTGGTTTGATGAGAGGATGATGCAGTATGTACGGGGGGAAAGGCCTAAATATGGAAAGAGTTGGGCAAACGTTAAAAGAGTATATTGCATCATGAACATCAAGGATATGCATTGGATAACCGTCATTTGGGTACTAGAAGAGGGCTTGCTGTAGATCCTTGATTGCAACCCCAGTATTTGTCAAGAAAGGTAGCTGGAGATGGAGTTGCAACTGCTGTGTACATTATTCCCTCGGCTATTGCACAATAGCTGAATGTTTTAGCACTTAGGTGATGAACTACTGACCGAAAAGTGGCCACTCAAGCACCTTCCCATCCCGATAAATGACTCGAGGTAAATTTTGTATAAAACTTACATAATACAATTGTTCTATAAGCTGATTCTAATGCTAATGTCTTCCTCCTATTGTAGTGCTGATTGCAGGGCATATGCACTAAAATTTATTGAGTTTGACATGACCAACACCCCAATGGACAGGTTGAATGATGAAACAATGAGCAACTTTCGGGAGCGTTTGGTTGTTGAGTGTTTCCATAGGCATATAGATCCCTTTTGACTGACCAGAACCCAATCCAAGTCATTGTTGATGCTGTCATCAAAAGGTATGGAAGTTGGACTCAGAATTTTGTAGTTTATGTGAAATGCATTTCTTATTGGGTTGTATTGAATAATTGGATTGTCTTGAATTGGATCAGCTGGTGTTGTTAGGCATCAGGCTGTTGATACTTGGGTTGTGGTGTTACGTATACTTTGTGGCCAAGGCCAAGGCTAGATAATGTTGGAAGGGGTGCTATAGAAGAAAACGAAGAGGCTACTGCTACTGATGTTGAAGGTGTGCTGAATAATTGTGAAGGATTGGGAAATGGCTGAAGAGAATGATGAAAAGGGAAGATAGAGGTTGTCGGTGGTGCTTTTATTTTGGGTGTATATAGGACATTTATTTGTTGTAATTTAATGTAATTGACACATTTCAAATTTGCACAAAAGCAATTCAGTATTTCTTTTCCTCTTTTGAGTCTGATTTTATTTAGTATTCTTGTTGAATGGCATTAATGTGTTGATGTAATTAGGTTTTCAAATTCAGGAGAAAAGATGGAATTAATATGTGTTGGTGATTTTAGTTTGTCAAAATTCAGAAGAAAAGCTAGAAAAAATAAGTGTTGCCCATGATCGCTTAGGCGACTATATATATCGCTTAAGCGATTAAGGGTTTTCTATACAGGATCGCTTAAGTGAGACACTAAATTGCTTAAGTGATCGTGCATCTGGGATGATTTTGATTTTGCCTAGGACTTGATTGCTTAAGCGACCAAGGCTAAAAGCCAACAATCGCTTAAGCGAGACAATAAATCTCTTAAACGATCGTGCATCTGAGATGATTTTGATTTTGCATTGGACTTGATTGCTTAAGCAATCGTAAATTGCTTAAGCGACCAAGTCTAAAAGTGATGAATCACATAAGCGATACATCAATCGCTTAAGCGATCATGCATCTCAGATGATCTTGATACTACCTGGACTTGATCGCTTAAGTGATCCTAAATCGCTTAAGCGACCAAGTCTAAAAGTGATGAATCGCATAAGCGATACATTAATTGCTTAAGCGATCGTGCATCTGGGATGATCTTGATTCTGCCTTGGACTTGATCGCTTAAGCGATAAGTAAATCGCTTAAGCAATCGTGCATCTGAGATGATCTTGATACTGCCTTGGACTTGATCTCTTAAGCAATCCTAAATCGCTTAAGCAACCAAGGCTAAAAGTGAAGAATCACTTAAGAGACAAATAAATCGCTTAAGTGATTGTGCATCTGGGATGATCTTGATTCTGCCTTGGACTTGATCGCTTAAGCGATAAGTAAATCGCTTAAGCAATCGTGCATCTGAGATGATCTTGATACTGCCTTGGACTTGATCTCTTAAGCAATCCTAAATCGCTTAAGCAACCAAGGCTAAAAGTGAAGAATCACTTAAGAGACAAATAAATCGCTTAAGTGATTGTGCATCTGGGATGATCTTGATTCTGCCTTGGACTTGATCGCTTAAGCGATAAGTAAATCGCTTAAGCAATCGTGCATCTGAGATGATCTTGATACTGCCTTGGACTTGATCTCTTAAGCAATCCTAAATCGCTTAAGCAACCAAGGCTAAAAGTGAAGAATCACTTAAGAGACAAATAAATCGCTTAAGTGATTGTGCATCTGGGATGATCTTGATTCTGCCTTGGACTTGATCGCTCAATTAAAGATCGCTTAAGTGACCAAGTGTAAAAGCCAAGAATCACTTAAGCGAGAACTTAAATCGCTTATGCGATCGTGCGCCTGGGGTGACTTGATTCTGCCTTGGACATGATCGCTTAAGCGATCATACATCACTTAGGCGATCAAGGGTAAAAGTGAAGAGTCACTTAAGAGATCTTGATTTTGGCTTGTACGTAATCGCTTAAGTGACTGTGAATCGCTTAAGCAACTATGACTAAATATATTGGATCGGTTAAGTGATACCTGAAATCGCTTAAGCGATCTAATGTATTCGGATGATCTTTATACTGCCTTTAACAAGATTGCTTAAGCGATAACATACATCACTTAAGCGACCAAGGCTAAATATATAGGATCGCTTAAGCGAAACCATACATCGCTTAAGCAATCAAGCCTAATTTACTTTGGTACACATGTAAATAATTTAGTTTAATTAAAATATAATTTAAAAAAAAATCGATTAAGTGATATAAATAATCAAATCAGTTAACACAAGATAGATAGTGGTCCACTGAACTAATCGTACATTCATAATTCAAGCTTATTTCAATCTATTCCCCCCACATCGTACAAGATTTGACTACATTTTGGTCAGAAAAAAGAGCACAATAATCATTCTGAAATACATCATCCATATTTGTGAAATGAGGTTCGTTTCTACTAACGTGTCACACTAATGCGCCATGACATTCATCCATATATCATACGGTTGTAACCTTAATATGTGTTGATGGAATTAAGTTGCAAATAATCCTTCTTGATTGGCCTTAATATGTGTTAATAACCGATGTCGCTTAACTTTAACATTATTAATCATGAGATGTTGTGAACATCCGAAGTTCATATTAACATCACTTAATATGGGGTTGACAACCTATTCCAAAAAAAAAAAAAAAAAAAAAAGGATCACTTAATGTTTATAAGCCTTCATCGCTTAAGCGATAATACAAATCGCTTAAGCGATCTTGTTAAAGGAATAATAAAAATCATCCGAATATACTGCATCGCATAAGCGATTTCAGATCTTGCTTAAGCGATCCAATATATTTACCCTTAGTCGCTTAAGAGATGCATAGTCGCTTAAGCACGTAGAAGCCAGAATCAAGATCACTTAAGTGATTCTTCACTTTTACCCTTGGTCGCTTAAGCGATCAATTTAAGGCATAATCAAGTCACCCTAGGTGCTCGATCGCTTAAGCGATTTACGTTCTCGCTTAAGCAATGCTTCGCTTTTACACATAGTCGCTTAAGCGATCAAGTTCGAGGCAGAATCAAGATCATCTAGATACACTATCACTTAAGCGATTTATGTATTGCTTAAGCGATTCTTCATTTTTAGCCTTGGTCACTTAATTGATTTAGGATCGCTTAAGCGATCAAGTGCAAGACAGAATCAAAATCATCTCAGATGCACGATCGCTTAAGCGATTTATGTTCTCTCTTAAGGGATTCTTCACTTTTAACCTTGGTTGCTTAAATGATCAAGTCTAAGGCAGATTCAAGATCATCTCAGATGCACAATTGCTTTAAGCAATTTATTGTCTCGCTTAAGCGATTCTTGGCTTATAGCCTTGGTCGTTTAAGCGATCAAGTCCTAGGCATAATCAAAATCATCCCAGATGCACAATCGCTTAAGCGATTTAGTATCTCGCTTAAGCGATCCTGTATAGAAAACCCTTGATCGCTTAAGCGATATATATAGTCGCCTAAGCGATCATGGGCAACACTTATTTTTTCCAGCTTTTCTCATGAATTTTGACAAACTAAAATCACCAACACATATTAATTCCATCTTTTCTCCTGAATTTGACAACCTAATTGCATCAACACATTAATGTCATTCAACAAGAATACTAAATAAACTCAAACTCAAAAGAGGGAAAGAAATACTGAATTGCTTTTGTACAAATCTGAAATGTGTCAATTACATTAAATTACAACATTATATACAACAAATAAATATCCTATATACACCCAAAATAAAAGCACCACTGGCAGCCTCCATCTTCCCTCTTCATCATTCTCTTCAACCACTTCCCCACCTCCATAATTATTCAGCACACCTTCAGCATCAGCAGCAGCAAGCTCTTCGTCTTCTTCTACAGCACCCCTTCCAACATTATCTAGCCTTGGCCTGGCCACAAAGCATACGTAACACCATAACCCAAGTATCAACAGCCTGACGCCTAACAACACCAGCTGATCTAATTCAAGACAACCCAATAAGAAGTGCATTTCACATAAACTACAAAACTCTTAAGTCCAACTTCCATACCTGATCTTATCTGCGGATCTTACAACAGGTTTCTTGCTTTCTTACATCTAAGCGATTCTAACCTAATTTTCTGAATCTGCATGTGATCGATTCTGGCAACTGCTTCTCTTGTGGCCAGGTTGCTTGCAAATAGAGCAGTTATTCATCATTCGAGGAACTTAACATGCTAATGGAATACGCTTAACTTTTTTCTCCCCTTTTTCTGTCTTCTTGAATGGCGGATGGATGATAATGTCAACTAACTTTGGCAGCACCACCCACTACTCTTCTGGAGGATCTGGATATATTGTTTCTGAATAAGCCAGCATGTAGTGATTTGTCATATAGAGAGGGAAGCAAAGTTCCATGTTCTTGAACCAAAATCCGACTTCTATTGGTGTTTCAATGCTGCTAGTGCATGAGGACAAGGTAAACATTGAATGTCAAGCACTTTACAGTTGCAAGTTTTACTAAGAAGGTTAACTAAGGCATCCGAACCATAGCCACGCACGATGAACTCTTGAGCATTAACAAGATAGGCAAACAATGTATTTAACAGTTCCATACGTTCTCGCAATAATTTTTCAACTAACGGAACAATGGTTGTGGTAAAATTATCTGACTCCGTATGACGCTCATGGAACCACTATGATAATGTCCTTTGGATTGCATCAAAAAATGCAACTATTGGAAACTCTCTTTCTATTAACAACTTCAAATTTATGGACTCAACTATGTTCGTGGTCATGACATCGAACCTTCTTCTAGGAAAGTAAGCTCTACTCCATCGCTCAAAACCAACATCATGCTCAAGATACTCAGCAATTCTATCATCCTTGATTCAGATTTGCCAGAAGTGCTCCTCGAACTCATCAACTCGATAAGCTTTTGTTGCCATGTAGTATGTCTAAAGGAGGCCAGCACACTTAAACTTTTGTTTTATGTTCTCACCAAGGTGCCTTATACAAAATCTGTGATATGCTTGAGGGTAAATAGTAGCAATCCCTTTCTTTATAGAGTTGTGTCTATCGGATATTATGCACAACTCGTCACTGTCAGGCACTATCATATGTAATTGCTGTAAAAACCAAGTCCACGACTTGTCGTTCTTAGAGTCAACCACACACCATGCAACATGATATGTGTGATTCTCGCTGTCTTGTATAGTGGCCACCAATAATGTACCTCCATACTTTCTCATCAAAAGGCAACCATCAACAACCAACACCTTTCTCATGTTTACAAAACCTCTTATGGCAGCACCGTAAGCATCAAAAAAATATTTAAACCTTGTATTTTTGTCCCACTTCAAAGTTGTCTTGCTACCTTGGTTTGTCAACTCAAGCATATAACGATACGCTTCTAATACTGCGTACCCGTGCTCCGGCGTACCACTCACAAAATCTTGTACATGTTGTCTCCCTTTCCAGCATTTCCAGTAAGTAATAGTGCATCTCAACTTTGTGCGCACAAGTCTCTGAATGTCCTTAGGAGATGGACCTTTCCCTTTAACAAACTGACTTTTGACAAATTGTCCAATAAGATCAGCGGAGGCTTGTCGATGCTCACCTGAAATATGTCCTAACCCACATGTGTGTTCAGGGGTGTATGTGTTAACAATAAATTTTTTGGACTTCGCCAACCTTCTACAATAAACCCGCCACTTGCACTTTCGATCACGACATACAACCGTCACTATTGATGAATTAGACTTTTTGGTGATGAACTCAAAATTACCTCTCATGACAACAAGTTTTAGCTTCCTCACCACTTCCTCTTTGTTGTTAAATAAATACCCTATGTGCAAGTCTAATCCATCAGTAAAAACATGAGTTGATTCACTACTACCTGCAATTGCCGCCTCTAAACCTACATAAAGGACCACAATGTTCTCTTCCCCACAAACTACACCTTCTACAAAATCTGTATTTAAAGGAATCTCTACATCTGTGAGAACATGTATGGGGTCCTTCTCATCAACATTTTCATTATGCCGCATATGACCAACCTCTTTTATAGTGTCATCCTCACCACCCAAATCGCCGCCTACTCTTGATTTTTTAACTAAGAAATCAATACCGTCGTAGTTCAAATTTAAACCAGCATTCTCTCCTTGTTATCCCCTTCCTTTGAACCAACTTCCAATAGTTTACCTACAAAATAAACCCTTAAAATCGAGCTCGAACCATTATCGCCCACATCAATCATATATAACTTCACACCTTCATCCGACTTTAATATAGCAGGATGTTAGTGTATATTAGTGTATGCCCTAGAAACCATTCGTGTTGTCGGTTTCAGAGCATTTTGTCTTGTATCTATATATATCATAAATAATAGAAGAAAGAGTTCTTCAATTCATATATGTAAATTGCTTCCTTTATTCAGTCATGCATTTAAAATAAAGTATGTATATGAATTGTCCAGATGATTCATTTAATAGGTAAATGAATTATCGAAAAGGGTTCCCTACGGAAGCAATATAAATTTGGGCAACTATATTGTACAGTAGGCATACCGGATGCTTCCGAAAGATATCATGAGTTGATATAAGTACGGATGACGATGATAGTCATGTCACTAGGGCATTGGTATGGATTAACGGTTGGTGAACTGTTTTTCGAACGTGACCGAATAACGACAAATCACTTGGAAAAGCATGTAGTCAATGATTTATCGTTTGGTTATATCAGTGCACGATGTAGTCCTTTGACCTGAGACATTGTAGTCGGATCCGATATGGATGCGTATGGTTCATACGGTGTATAAGTACGAGACTAATCATGTTTCGTACAATAAAGCCTATTTGGTCATGCGTTGTTCATATGCGGAAACGAACGATGGTCAAGAGGGGATCCATTGACTCGGAAATATAGGATCGGGAGTACCGCTGACTCCATCCGGATTCGAGTTCCTAGACGAACATCGATAAATGTCGGAAAACTGAATCTCTGGCCAGAGTCTATTATTAGTCATACAAAAGTATTTGGGATGACAAGTTCCGACATATTGATCGCCAATTCGGTAGAAGATCGAGTTTAGATTTGACATTCCATGATCCATACTCGATTAGGATATCTCAATGGAGGGACTTTACCTGCATGGTACTTATGATCGGAAATGGGTTTGATGAAGTATTTCTTCATCGTGGTTTAGGGACTATGGCACATTGCTAGATGTTTTACCATAGTCGTTGGGCCTCCGGACAGTTTCCGATTCATCCAGAACTGGCTCATGGCTAATCCACGGTGGACCTACATGGTCACACACAATAGCCTTGGGAAGTTAGAGAAGGATAGAGAGAGAAATGATTATCCGAAGAGGCTAGCACCTTCCGAGGTAATAACGAGATTTCTCTGTAATATTTACATAGAAATCATTTGTGACATTTTAAGGGTTAAAATGGGTCAAGCAATAATTAATTATATTTAATTATTATATCTTAAGTGTTAAGTTGATGAGATGAACAAAAATAACCTTTTAATATTTAAGGGTAAAAGGGGTAAATTTTTGGGTTGTTAATGTAAACTAGTTTAGTTACATGGGCCCTTGAATAATATTGATTTTCAAAGGGTAGCTATTAAATTCGTGGGGTCCCTTTATAAAATAGATTTTATTGGGCTTGATTGAAAAATAAATAATTGCAAAATTGCCAAGTAATATAATGCAAAAGGTTGCATTTTTGTTCATAACACACATTGTTCACTCAAAGCAAAACCAAAACTCCCTCTAAAAGCCACAACCACTCTCTAAACCTCTCAAGGTGGTGTTAAAGTGTGGGAGTCTCATTACTTTGAGGCTGATCTTCATCAATCCAAAGCAGAAGTAGGTATATCTCTTTCCAAGCTTTGTTTGAAAACCGTTTTTAGAATCCATGCTTTCATTCTCCATCTCCACCACTCTTCATGCTTGCTGAATCTCACAGGAGGTACCTTATAATGTTCAGGAACTCTACTTAAAACTACCACAACTGTATCACTACGGAGTCAACTCAAATCCCTCTTCTAGTTATTTCATCAATCAACTCATCAAAACTAACCTCTGTGCTCATAGCAATTAGTATAACTTCTTTGCTCTTCCCAATCTACTTCCAGCAACTTTCTTCCTCCTCCCACTCACCAAAATATTCAACACCAAAACAACTTGTCCCATGTCTAATAATAGCCAAGTACCTATATGCAAGAAAAAAAATATTCTGATGTATTAGGTTGACAGTTTTTAAAACCATCTGCAGAGTTTTTTGAGCGGTCTAGTGTATCGTTTAAGTGATCTATAATTTGCTGCATTATACCAGACATACCAAATCGCTTAAGCGATACACCAGATCACTTAAGCGATCCCATCACATCCAGAACATATTTCAGTCATCTCCACCTACAATCGGTGCTACCACCCCCAGCTACCCACAATGCAAGAAATATTCAACAAATTTCACTCTTTTCAACTTACATTACTTTAAACACAACCCATAACCTAACACACTAATCTAAATCATAACCCAACCCAATCCATCATTAATATTTTAAATCATATAAAATGCAAAGATGAGATACCATCCCTGGAGGAAATGTTAGAGAGGCAGATCTGTGGCGAAGAAGATGTTAATGGTGGAGGAAGAAGAAGATAAACAAAGAAGAAAGAGATGTAGACGAAGCTTAGAAGAAACACAACAAGGGAGGATGCGTTAATGGTGGGAGGAAGAAGGAGAAGGTGTTTGGGTTTGTTTGCAAGAATTTCGGCTCTTCGGGGACATATTATAATTTTTAAAAGATTACACAATACTTCATAATCTAATAACCACTATCATTTTTAATTAACCTTATATATAAGCTTTTTACTTAAACCTTTCAAACTACATGTTCTTTTAATTAAATTTGATTTTGATTTGGCCTTTTATAAAATGCCCCAATTTGCCTCTGTCAGAGCTCGAAATAAATAGCTTATTATCAAATACCTCCCATGAGGCTTAGTTATCTTTAAATTACCACAAATGTATGAGAAACTCTCCAAGCTTCCCCTTTGGTATCCACTTTTCTCAATTACCTCCCCTCTTCTGCTCTTCACCGTTTTCTAATTTCTAATGCTAATACACTCAAATGATGGGCGAATTAGTCTTATTACAATTAAAAGAATTATAAGTAAGCATTTAATACATAAAAAAAATTAAAATAAACTAAGTTTATGAAATAAATTAATGTAAAAGAAACACCAAAAAATAAAAAATAAAGAAACCAATCACCACCCTAGACACCAACACCCTACACTAAATAAAACCCAAAACTCCTACAATGGCAAACACTTCTCACCCTAGTACAAGTGTACAACCCAACACTTAGCGGTGCAGCGAACCGCCCACCCCCATAAGCAACCCAAATCTCTTAAAATTAGACCTGGCAAAACGGGTATGGACCCGCGGGTCGGTCCGTACCCGGGTAAAAAATATAGGGTACGGGTTTAATAAATTAAACCCATTTTTTGTGACCCGTACCCGTACCCGGTCCAATTAATCACGGGTCATACGGGTGAACCCGCGGGCACCCGTATTTGCCAAGGCTTCATTTCAAATTTCAATCTGAAGACTCTGAACTGAATGAAGCCCTAAATTTTTTATCACAGACTTGAAGACTTCCCAGTTCGCTCACGCTTCACGCCTCCCTCTCACGCCTGACGCGGTGACGCCTCCCTCTCACAGTCTCACGCCTCCCTCTCACCCTGACGCCTCCCTCTCACAGAGTCACAGTTCACACTCACCAGTCACGCCTCCCTCTCACGCATCTCATAGTCATCACTCATCAGACTCATCAGACTCATCACGGTCACGCCTCCCTCTCACAGTCTCACTCTCATCTGAACATCTCTCTGTCTGCCGCATCGTCACTTCGTCAAAAACATGTTCTTCAAAAACAAATCCTTTTCGTTAATTTTTTTATTTTTTACGACTCCCACAGCTCTTCACCTCCATGGCTCCATCTCAGTCCCACTCAAACCGTCGTATTGAAATTTTTACTTCAGAAGAAATTGTAGATTTAGCGTAGTATGATGTTAGGGTTGTCAGTGAGTAATTCTTATGTTATCTATGCCAATAGAGGTATCTAACTCATCAGACAGATATCTAATCCTGGGGAAACACAATTTAGGGTTATTTACAAGCCTCCTGAAAACTGATCAAATACTAGAATTTCAGAAGCCTAAGATTACGCATATTTGTAAAGGCTTCAGAACTTAAATGCATTCTCTGATTTTAGACATATCTAGGAACAAGCCTTCAATTGCATCATTCCCTTCAAAGCAGAAGAAATAACAATTACATAAAACGCATAGTGAAGTGAAGATAAATTTTATCTGGGTTGATTTTTTATTAAAGTCTGTATACATAAACAAAGTTAATGAAATTCTAACTGATCCTCAAAATATTATGAATTTTAGGTTAGAAATCTTCTTTAATTTATTCATTGCACTTTCCCAGTCTCGTTTGCTCTTTTTGTGTAAGGAGGAAGCCAATACTTTAAGAGCCAATGGTTTGCCTTTGGCATAATCTACCACCTTGCTTGAGAGCTCCAAAAAATCATTAGGGGGATGATTTGTTGAAAGGCAAAATACAAAAGACTATGGGTTTTAGTTTTGCTGCTGTTTGATGTGTTCTTTAATGTAAACCACATTTCCCCTAGTCTCTTTGATGTGTTCATTAGTTTTGTTGCTGTTGATGTGTTCATTTATGTAACCACATTTCCCCTAGTCTCTTTGATGTCTTCATTTGTTTTGCTGCTGTTTTGCTGCTGTTTGATGTGTTCATTTGCCCTTTCTAGATTGTGCTATAAGCTTGGTTTGAGCGTTGATCAAACGTCTTCGTTGGCTAGGAGTGTGTATATGCTGAAACATAATTTAGTTACAGTTTCTGATATGTTTCTTTAAACATCTGTAGAGGCTGGAAAGTGAGCTGCCGAATGCATTATGCGGAAAATTGACTTGTATAAATGCTGCTTTATCCCCTAAACGGAAATTTATTAACCTCTAATTTTCCACCTTTTTCAGGCTTTCTAAGCTGAAGGAGTTACAAATTTCAAACTCATTACAGATTTCGAAATTCTTATTTAAGAGGTATTTTGCAGTTTGCTTTGTTTAATTATTTTTAGTTTTATTTTCATCTTTGAATATCATGAGCATTAGTGTTTGTAAGGGTATCAATGACGTATCATGTATGTATAATGTAATAGATGGGTATTTTGCAGTTTGCTTACTTCTCCTTGTAATCTATCCTGAGCGAGGGATGTATCATGTATGTATAATGTATAGATGTGTATAAATATAAATGAGGATTGGGAGTATCATGTATGAACTTTGTTGCTATATACTCTAGAACTTTGTTGTCATAGAGTGTTTTTGGTTTTGTTGGAATGTATCCTGTTCCCGTTGTACACACAACTCCACTTCTATTGGAATATTTTCAACATTCAATTTCATTTTCTGTGGTGCAACCAAATTAATGTCATACATTTAATTTCTTTTTTTTTTTTTAATAAGATTAAAATATTTAAAAGAGGATGAAGGAGAATTGGTAGATAAGCAATTTGGCAATGCACATGAGGTGCCATGTGATTAATTTAGAATTCCATCATAGTAGATAGATATAGTAGCAACAAAAATTATATATAAAAATGAACCACTTTAAAAGGGTATTAAGAAAGGCTGTCTATAATTTAACATTAATCATCTATAAATAACTCACTTATGCATAATTGCTACATAGATCATTCTTGTCATCCACATCCTCAACCACAGGCCCACATCGTACAGGATTAACCAATTAATATATAGTTAATCTATACAGGATAATAAGATCTAGCATGTGTTAATAATGTTGAAAAGATCCTGAAATTATGAAACATGTTTATTAATTAAACAACAGTAACTTTCAACTACCATTCCCTCTCCTGCAAAATCCGAAATCAAGTCATAATAAACAAAAATGAAAAGATAAATTGGTTTATAGTACAGTGATTAAATGAATATGATATCAGCATAAATTCTGATGTTTGTTTCTTTATTTTATGTATTATCCTTTGAGTGTGTGTGAAGACCTAATATATATATTTTTTTTTTTTTTTGTAGTCTCAACATTGACATGGCGGATTCAGAAACTATAGATACAGATATGGTCAACGTGAGAGCAGTGACGTGCTTCTAGGGTAATGCCACTCCTTCTAGTTCTAGTATTCCTACAACTAGTTCGAGAATAAACGTAAACATCAGAAGTTTGGAATTATTTTGAGATATATGTTGAGAATAACACTGAAAGGACTAGGTGTAAGGCATGCAGTAAATCTTATGCATATGTTAGTGCCACACATGGACTAAAAATATGAAGCGTCATATACAAATTGTCCAAAACGTGCCAACCATGATGTAGGGCAATTATTGATTGATCATAATCTAGATTGCAAGTAGAAAGATTAGTCAGAACTTTTCGTGAATATATGGCCTTATCAATTATTCAACATAATTATCCATATTCATATGTGGAGAATCAAGGAACTAGGAGAGTCTTTTCATATGTGTGTAATGAGCTTGTGCATTATTCAGGAACACCGCTAAGGCGGATTGCTTAAAAATATTTGAAAGGATGAAGAAAAAAACTAAGCTTGAATTAGGGAGGCTGACAAGTAGAATATGCTTAACTTCTGATGTTTGGACTTCTGGTACAACTGAGGGATTTTTTGACAGCTCATTATATAGATGAGGATTGGGAGTTACAGAATAAAATATTGAACTTTTGTCATATTCCTCCTCCACACTCAGGGGTTGTTTTGGCAGAAAATATCATGAATTTCTTGCAAGAGTGGGGTATTGAAAAGAAATTTTCTCAATTACTTTGGATAATGCAAGTAGTAATGATAGGATGGAGGATATCTTGAGGAACCAACTTTGTGTGCAGAATGCTTTGTTTGTAAAGGTGAATTTTTCCATGTGCTGTTCTGCACATATCTTGAATCTTATTGTTCAAGAAGGGTTAAGAGCTGCTAGTGTTGCTTTGAATAAATTCGAGATAGTGTGAAATATATAAAGCAACTGAGGCTAGGAGAACAAGTTTGGAGAACTTGCTGTACAATGGGAGTGAAAAGCTCAATGGGGTTGAGATTGGATGTTTCCACTAGATGGAATTCGACATTTTTAATGCTTGATACAGCGTTATATTTCGCCCGTGTTTGTGGCTTTGTCAATAATAGCCTAGTTATAAATGGTCCATCAAATGAAGATGGGTAGGGGGGAAGAGGATATGCAAGTTCTTGGAACCATTTAATGATATTACGACTTTATTCTCAGGTTCTAATATCCTACAGCAACTTGTACTTGAATGTGTGTGGGAAATTCAATTGCGTTTAATTGAAGAGAGTACGAGTGAGGATGAAGTTGTTAAGAGCATGGCAAAACAATGATCCCAAAATTACAAATGGGGATTCTTATAGTTTTGTGTTGACGATTGCAACTATTCTTGACCCACGTCTCAAGTTTCAGTTTGTGGAGTACGCTTTCAACAAAGTTTATGATTCAAATACTGCCGTCTGAAGTTGGAGACGGTTAAGAATAACTTGCAAAAGCTTTTTCAAGCTTACGAGGCTAAATGTTGTAAAGAAGTTCCTGCCTCACCTTCATTTGTTCTTCCTGCGAGTAGTTCTACTTCTAGTAGGCGTGTAGATCATCTTCTGTAGTCACTATCTTTTAGTTTTTATATTCTTATGATAAATAAAGTATTGTTTATTGTTAATTTTAACTTTTGACACTTACTGTTTAATGATGTAGGCTTTTGACAGCTAGGAGAGTGTTTTCATTTCCACTAAGAAATCCGAGTTAGATCTTTATTTGGAAGAGATGAGGTTTGATCGCGTCAAATTCAGAATTTGGATATCCTCGATCATTGGAAGAATAATCGTGATCGTATCCGGTACTTACCATGATGGCTCGTGATATCTGGCAATACCAATAACATCCGTTGCCTCAGAGTCCGCTTTTAGTATTGGTAGTAAAGTGCTCAACAAATATCGAAGCTCACTTCGACCAAAAAATGCAGAATCTTTGATATGCACTCGAACTTGGCTATATGGATATGAGTTTGAAGGTAACATGTTAACATAATATTTCGTATATTTATTACATTTATTAATATTGAGTTGATCATTGTTGTAGATAATGAGGTGAAAGATGATTCGGATGATGATCTTGATTTGCCATTGACTGATCTCGAGACCGTGGAATCAAGGACTCATCACGCCCCTGTGGAATGAACATTTGCTGTCTTAAGAATTTTTTTGTTGAATATTGGATTATGTATTTGTTTATTTTAATTGGTATTTATAGTTTATTGACTTATTGGTTTGTTATGTGTAATTGTGTATTAGTGATTTTGTATTTGTTTGTTTGGTTGGTTTTGTAGTTTTGTATTATATGTTATTGTTTGTTTATGTGTTATTTGTTTTTTTTGGTTCATATTTGTTATATCTTAATTGAATTGATTTAGAGTGTTGATTTAGGGTGTAAATGTAAAAATTAAAACTGCAGGATTTTGGGGTGTAATTGTCTATTGAAAACTGTTAGGGGTGAAACTGTCAAAACCGAAAGCTGGAGAGAGAAAAAACGGTCCACCCGCGGGTCCACCTACCCGTATAGGGTAGGCACGGTCCAAAATATTGGACCCGTATATATCCACCCGTTTTGGACCCGTACCCTTTTTACCCTTACCCGTTTTACCCGCCCCACCCACCCGTTTTGCCAGGTCTACTTAAAATCTCACCCCTGCACTACCCAACATGCTGCAACAACTACCTAGCACAAGCTACCCACTGCAAATACGGTGTGGGCATGTCGCCCCGATTAGGTAGACTGTCCTTCGATTTAGAGAGGAGGTGGCAGGAGGTTGGCAGTGGTTGGGGAGGGTGCATTGGATTGATTTTCTAAATTGGATGTTTACGAGGACGGTCGGTTTTTTTTTTTTTTCTGGTTTTTCTGTAAGTGGGTTGTAACTAGAGCCGACATGAGTTGGTGCCATGCTATGCATAAAAATTTAGACCCATTGTGTCGTGTGTCGTGCCAAGCCCATAAAAATTTGTGTCTTGTCATGCCATGTTGGCCCACCAAATTTAAGGCCCACGGCATGACCTGCTATCTATCGTGGTGTGTCGTGGGCCGTGCTGTGGACCGACGCATGTGTTTTGTAAAAATATTTAATTTTAATAGTTATAAACTATGGTATTTTGATTTATTATTAATAATTATTATAAAATATTTTGTATGTTATATTTAGTGACATTTTGTATTATATAATTAAAAAAAAATAAACCTTGAATATAAAAATATAGAGACATTGAATATTAATTGAATTTCAACACTTTTTATTACTTATATATAAATTACAAATGCAAACTTAGAAATTAAGATTAAGAATTATTATACATCTTCATCTCATTTGTTGTGTTTCCACATTTGACTTCATAATTTGCATACATTTGAAGTAATAAAGTTCTAATATTTTCTAATGAAATTTTTAAAGGCATTTTATTTTTTTTTTTTTTCCCTGTCGTGTCGTGCCATGCTTTTTCATGTTGTGCCATGGGCTAGCACGGCCCACCATCAACTCTAGTTGTAACTAAAGTGGAAGTAGTCATTAATGCTAATGAAAATGCAACAAAAATCCCTAGTAGTTGGGCACTTCAGGATGAATTAGAAGTCGAGTTGTCTTGGTTTCACTTGGTAAAACGTCTGTTCTGCTGGTGGACTTGTACCTAGAAAAAATATAGAATATGACTCCATAAATTTGGGCCCATTTTATTTTTACCTGTACCTCGGCCGGCTTTTTTTTTTACGGGTGGGCCAAGTAAACCCACAAGTACCCATATAAATTTAAAAAAAAAAAAAAAAAAAAAAAAAAAAAACCAAAACAAAAATCTAACACTAAATCCCTAATTCAATTCTTAAGTCTTAACGTCTCTTCTCTCTCCACCTTCGACTTCAACCCTTTCCTACCAATACCATTCTCTCCATTTGCAATAGATCATCTCTCCTCTTTTCGATTTGACCCTTCCTCATTTTTTGTTGCCACTGGTCGTCGCTTGCTTAGTCGCCTGCTCGCAAGAGTTGAAACAGAAAAGAAGATTTCTCTTATTAGAACGTGGAAGAAAGTGAGAAGTCCAAAACAGAGAATACGTAAGTACCCTTTTTGAGTTTAATAGTTTTCTGGAGAGTGAGAATCCTCACAATTCGATTATTGTAGCTGGTTGATTTCTTTCGCTTCTTATAATAAATATTGTGTATTGTAGGTTGATAAGATAAGATTGTGTAGGTTGGCGTTGGGTTTGTAGCACATTTATTGAAGCAGTTATTGAAATTCTTCTTCGCTATTGTAATTATTATTGTCATAAAATTTCATTTTTTATTGTATTAAAAACATGAAAAAACTCAGTTAATAAATTTGTATATTTATCATTCCAACACATAGTGTATTAGGGTTGTTTTCGAGTCAAGCCGAGTTGAGCTAAGTTTTTGACTTAACGAGCTTGGCTCATGAAAAGGGAAGAGGATTGGAGTTCGAGCCAAGCCTTTGATATCTTAGCTTAACTCGGCTCGGTTCATAAAAAGAGGAGAGAATTTCGAGCTTGGCTCACGGGCCAGCTTAACAAGCTGAGTTAGAACTAGCTTGCGAGCCAATAAAAAGCATGCAATTTTTTTTTTTAAATTCTGAGCATATTTTCTCTCTCTAATTTATTATGCTTTCCTCTCTCTCATTTATTACTCATTTCTTTTCACTCACTCTAATTTATTATTCATTTCCTTTCTCTTCTTTTCTCTCTCTCCGATGGCTCTCATTCCTCTTTTCTTTTTTTTTTTTCTTTCGTCCTTTCTTTCTTTTTCCTTGTTTCTCTTGCTCTCTCCACCAACTCTTAAGGTATTCTCTTCCTCTTTTTTTTTTGTTACTTATAACTTCTTTTCTTTCTTTTTAATGGCTCATGTTTCTCTTATTTTCTCTTCCTTCCTTTCTTTCCTTCTTTCTTCTTGTTTTCCCTGCTCTCTCCACCAACTCTAATAGTGACAACTTGCCTAAAATAGTTTGATTTGGTTTGGTTTTACAGCAAAGGGTTTTAGTCGCATTTGTAAGAATGACTTCGGTAACCTTACAATTAATTTTTTGGATAGATATACCCTCATTATTTACATGAATAATACCAAATTACCCCCAACTACCCAAGACAACTGTCGATCATCGGCCACTACCATTGGCCGCCGTCAGAACAGCGCATGATCAGCCAGATCTAGTACACCGTATGCCAATTTGGCCGAAAATGGTAAGATGGTCGTGGATATGGCCAAAAATGGTCATAGAGTTGGTCGTTAATGACCTGAACAAATTTGGTCATTTTCAGCCAGAGCCACAGCTATTAACAACCACATATTTGGCCACCAACGGCCAAAATAGATATGGTTGTTTTCGACTAGATCCACGGCCAAATCGGCGTATTGCCGATCGTGTGTCGTTTCAGCGACTACCAACTGTTGCTGGTGGTGGTGGCCGATGGTCGACAGTCATCTTGGGTGACTGGGGTATTTTGTTAAATTTTAAACTTTTGTTGTCAGGGGTGTCTTAGCTAAATTCTCAAATGTAGGAGGTTAAAGGTTCTCAAATGAATTGAGTCCCACAAAAACTCAAAGGTGGAGCACTAGGGGCTGCTGGAGACTTGAATCTAATGGTGGTTGTACAATCACTATTGGCAAGCATAGTTGAGTCTATAGAAACTTCCAGAGTTTCTTTTTTGTGAAGAGACTCATAATTTGTCACCCAAGAGTCAAGTAACAATTTGATCAATTCATCCCTTAAAATCTGTCTGAGAATATTAATACAGTGAGGAGTAATGCATCGTAGTTGTTGGAATAGTAAGATCAAGAGCAGGATAAAGAATTTAAAAAAATTATAAACTTCAAATCCGATAGTTGTCGATCAAAGTCATCGGATGGCGACGTTCTTTCACTCTTCTAGCGTCACCTCTAATGAGTGAAGATTCTATGACCACCAATCTGGTGAGCTAGACGGACATCTACCATCAAATACCGACGTATGGACATCACAAAATATCTTTTCACATTCACAAAATCCAATAGTACACTTTATCAATTCCTTAATATTCACAATCATTAATTCATATTACTGATAAATATTCATATATCTCTAGCCCTTCAAATTCAATTAAACAAAAACATCAAATCAAATTAAATAAAACGTAACTGAGATGATAAAGACTATGGGGGGTGAAGAGGCTTCAGAAATATCCCAGCAAATATTGTATTTACATAATTAAAAACATCCAACAAACATTGAAACTTGTTATTATATTAATATCTATCATTAATAATCCAAAATAGCCTAAACTAATGACATGCAAACACTTCCACCAATTTTAGAGCTTTTGAGATCCTACATGGCGCTCAAATAGCTTGGACTTCAAGATTTATATAGATATATAGATTTGTTGAAGCAGCTATTTAAATTCTTCTTCGCTATTCTAATTATATTGTCATAAAATTTCATATTTTATTTATTAAAAAAATGAAAAAAATCCCGCTTTTCTTCTTCTTTAACTTGCATTTTATGTCACATCATCTTCAGCGTTTACCATTTCAAACCCTAGTGGAGCTTCTAGAGGTCGGTATTTGGGATCGGGTCCAAAAACCCAGCCCAAAAACCTGATCTTAGGACCGATCCTCTCAAGGACCGGTCTTAGGAGGTCTGGTCCCAAAACGAGACCAAGCCTAAGGAGGAGCGCCCTGTCCCTCCACTAGGCCCTCCTCCAATTTTTTTTAAATATTTTCGTTTTAGTCATTTATATAATTACATAAAACCCCTTATAAATTTAAAGAAACATAAATTATAGGGGTAAAAAAAAATTTTACAAAATTTATTTAAAAAAACAAAATTTACTTTTCTTTATAACTGTTGGCAGCAGCCAACGGTTATATAACCATGCCTCTCATTCTATTTTGATATTATCTCTATTTATATTTTATTTATTCTTTTATATGTTTTCTCCATGTAATATTTCTATTTTCTTTTCATTTACCATGGAATTTTTTAAAAATTAAAAATCTTAATATATATATTAATTTTAAGTGAAGTTTCATTAGATTTTATGCAATATGATATACATATTCAAATAATTTAACTAGTATTTTGCACGAATTATTGAGGGCTTATTATCAAGGAAAGAAAAATTAATTATGCATAAATTTATTTCAATCTATTTTTGTGAGATTTTCCCGTTATTAATTATTATTAAAAAAATATACATAATTGTATTTTGTCTTTTTTATTCTTTTCCTTACAATATCTTCATATGAATCAATATCATTCATAACACACATTTATGATTTAACTTATGAGTAATTTTTCAAATACAAAACAATTTTTTAAGCTTATTATAAATAAACAAGTAGAGAAGAGTTAATAACTTTTTCCCACCCAAATAATAGCTTAATGACACTCTCACCCACAAACATTTTAAATATCATTTTTTACCTAAATTTGTATTTCGACAGCAAATAAGAGCAAACTTGGTCCAGGCTATTGAGACTTTAAAGAGTCCAGCCGTGAGACTAAAAAAATATTTTACAAATGAATTCCATATCGTGGTTTGCTCGACAAGGTGTGCGATTCATGTTTTTAGAGCCACCTGCTTGGCAAATAGTCTTGTCAAATTGTAGGGTCCAAGGGTTAGGGCTTAGTTAGTTTCAACATCATGATCACTATACAGTTGGACCTTTTCTTTATATGAGAACAAGTCAATGGAAGTAGAAGTGGAACGTTCAGGAGAGACGATCAGAAACCTAATGCGACCTCCGTCAAGGATCAAGCAAGTGGACGTATATAGAACATGCGGGAAGTAGCAGCTCCAGCTCGTACCTATATGGTCCAAATGAGCTTGTGCTACTACAAGTGGACCTGTCCTTTATGACGATGAAGGATAAACGTGACATGGATATTCTTCAAGGTGGAACCAACATGAAAGTCGATTCCCCATTGTAGCCCAAATGGCACATGACATTTTATCTGTGCCAGTTTCTACAATTGCATCCGCAGTCAACATTTCAACGAGTGCCGGATTGTTGAAGACAGAAGATGTTCTTTAAACGATGAGATCATTGAAGTGATAACGTTTTACGGGATTGGATTCATACAAAAAGAAGACTACAACAACACCCTGAAGATCCGAACTACTCGAACTCTTTGGATACAGATTGAATGATGTAAATTTATTGACGATGAAGATCAATAATTTAATTAAAAAAAATTATTAATTGTTATTTGTTGAAGCGTGAAATGTGAATATTACATTTTGTTAAAATTAACTATTAATTTATTTATTATTTTATTATTTTTTAAAATTAATTAAACTTTTAGAAACTTATTAATCTATCCCTGAAAAATACTAAAAACCTCTTACAAAATTTCGTTTTGCCCCTAAAATATAAAAAAAGATCAAGGGAGAAAAATAAATTTTCTAGGCCCAAAAGGACCAGTCCAAAACGGGCCCAGCCCGGGTGCTTGGGATTGGTCCTTGACCAACTTAGGAGCTTCACATATTTCAACACTTGGTTTTATCACAAGTATCAATGGAGGAGTCTCCTCTACGGGTGGCGTTCACCCATTTCTCTGCCACTTTCACCTTATAACTTGAAAAAAAAGTATGGTCCACTATGTTCACTAAATAGTGTGTGATTGTAAACAACCCATCTTCACTAAAAATGAAATCTGCATAAACTGTGGGGTGTAACTGTAAAAATTAAATATTGGAGTGAACAGTATGGGTACTACGAGTCCACCCGTACTCGTATAGGGTAGGGTCCAAATCGAATATTTGGCCCGTTTAGAACCGATTCGTTTTGGACTCATACCTATTAGACCTGTATCCGATGAGCTTGGCCCGTACTTGACGCACCCACCATTTTGCCAGGTCTATCGAAACCGATATCCACCCAAATCACTAAATCGAGACGGTAGACTCTTCACTTGCTAGCGGTGATGTCGAAAAAGTGAAAGAACGTCACCATCTGGCGACTTTGATTGGTGACGACCTTTTTTTTTTTTTTTTTTTTTTTTTTTTTTTTTTTTTAAGTTTATTAACCCTAAATTTAATATAAACCAAGCTAGGGGTGAATATATTTAATAAATTTGGGTGGGAAATTGTTATTCAGTCTTGTTAAAAATTATAAAGTTAAATAGTAAAGGGCATTTCATCTTTATAATAACATATCATGCCCGTTATAGATTTCACTAACGGTTATAATGATAAGTGAAAAATTTTTTGTTCGAATTTTTTGGGTGAGAAAATTACCTACGCCAAACCTAAGTGTGTGGGAAATTGTCATTCTCCCTTTTAAATTTTATCAATTTTTGAATAGACAGGAGCTAAATTTTATGATAAAGCAAATTGACCTAAGAAATTTTCAATCATTATAGGAATAATAGTCATTGAAATTGAATGACTCCCCTAAAGCATGGTTTTAAAACCCGGCCTGGCCCAGCCAGTTGAACCGATTTGATCGGAATCGGTGGCTACACCAGGTTGGTTCATGTTAAAACTCAAAAATAGCAATTGACCCGCTTCCACCCGCAGTTGAACCAGTTTTTTCCAATGAACCACCGGTCCAACCGGTATAACCCGGGTTTGCTACAGTAAATATTAAAAAATAATAAAATTAAAAGTAACCCTTTTCAGCTTTTCTCTTCTGTCTTCCCTATTTTTATTCGACAAAACCAACACCAACAAGAGAAAAAATTAAAAAAAAAACTCATTAAAAATTAAAATCTGCTTTTTTTTTTAATTTTTTGTTTTTTTTGCTGGCGTCATGCTAACGTTTGCATGATGACGTTACGGTCCGACCTGCCAGTCGAACCTTTCGACTTGTAAAACTAGTGACCTAGTGGCTTGGCCGGGTTTCCCCCAAGTCAGGTAACCTTGCTTTTAACTTAATTTCAATTTAATTTCCATCTTAGTACTGCAAAATTTCTTATCACTTTTGAATGATAAAATCAACAGATTACATAAAGATTAAAGCTTACAATTAAATTAAATTAACTCATAAATGATACCAATTTTGAATAAGGGGAAGTAAAAAATCCGGTATTTCTAGATTAAAAGACGCACACAAACTATAATATAAGACGACAACATCATACACTGAAGGAAGGCAGATATAAATCTTAAATATTTTTTCATAGATCCATTTTTTTAGACATATTATAATTAACTAATAACTGATTTTATTTTGCCTACTAGAATAGACATCCATACTTAAAGTCCCTCTAATGGTTGATGATGAAATTTGCCATATCTTCAATTAACTTATTGGCTTGAACCGCTGTCTCTCGGGTCCATATCCATGGCGAAATAGAAACTATGTCCCATTCCATATTTATCAATATCTCCACTCTTTACCGGCTTCTTCATAGCTTCGCAATATTCTAACTCGAGTCTCTAATATCCATCTCCGCCACCATACAAGCATCGGCGGCAACTTTAGGCCGTCCCGTGCGTAGATTTGGGCCCATTGGACACGTGATGGATGGTTTTTGTAGCACCAATCGGAAGTGCTAAAGACATGAACTTCTACCATGTCACGAGTCAGCACGGTGTTTCCGGTAATTCCAAAAACGACTTGCTCGGTCGGCTCGCAGGAAACCGGGGTGTATGGCTTCCGCCAGCTATCTTCACCGGTCCGTATTCATTCCTCCAGCCCGAGCCGCTAAGTCTGTACAAGATTCCCACCAGTGCTATCGCCGATGAGAAAAATTCGTTGAAAATCGGCCTAAATTGTCGAGCCACGGCTCGGATGACTCGCCTCGAGCCACTGAAGAAAGCAGAGGAATGCAGCATAGGCGTCCTCACATGCAGCTGGGAGCCGATGCTCGGTGCAAGCCGAAGGTAGACAGAGACAAAAACAGCTTGGCCGAACACCACAAGCCGTTTATAAAAGTTGTAGTACATGTACCAATCAGGACGGCTAATGCAAAAGCCGCCACCATGAAAATGAAGGATGAGGGGTAGCTTTCTCTCCCAGGACATTACTATTCTTCTCCGGGATGTAAATCCGAACGGTTAGGCCACTGTTAGAATCAATTATCATATCCCGAGTAGCAACCCCGTCAACAAATTGATCGTGGGGTGGGAGCACTTTTCATCAAGATTTCGACCTCAGGTGGACCAGTCCACGAGCGGCAGACTGTTCCATCTTCGAAAACTTGGAGCCAGTTGGAGACTGTCGGACAGTGTTGTTTTTTTGGAAGCCATGGCTGGTTGGATAGGTGAAGTTAATTGGTTTGTTGCTCAATAATGGGAGACTTTGGCTAAGTTAATAGTTTAGTAGGCCATTTACTCAACTAACAATGTTATAGTTACGCAAAACATTACTAATTTCATGCATGACAGAATTAGCATCATCATCTTTTCTTAAAAAATAATTCATAATTAATCGACGATTAAGATGAGTTATGTTTATCGGTGCATGAATTTGGTATATTTTTCTGGTAATTGTATCCTTTTTCCTTACTCAAAAATAAATATAGAATGGGGTGTGAAGCTGCAATAACTATTTAAATAGAAGAGGAAGACAACCTCACATTCCTTTCTTCCTGTATACTCAGATATTGCATTTCAATTGGATCCCTGTATCTAAACCATAACTTTAAAAACTAATAGGTTTTTGAAGTTGGTTAATTATCGTTACACTATTTTTTCGATGTTAATATTAGGAGAAATTATATTAAATAACTCAATTTTGTATTTTATTTTTAAAAATGTCTCAAGTAAATAACTTTATTTCAAAATTTCAGCACTCGTTGATCTAAATTATCTTAACTGAAAAAAAAAAAAAAAAAATTTATTTTTTTAACTGTAACTTAAGAAAAGGGTTATTTAATATAAATTTTCTATTATATATAATGGTGATTATAAAAATAAATATATTAAACTAAATTGATGATATTACAATTCTTATCTCTTAGTTAGTATTACCACAGTATAAACCATGTTAAACTTAATTTGAGGATAGAGGGAAAAGCCAAGTTTCTGGTAAGTAGTGAAATTAGTTTCCCTCTTGTTTTTCTTATTTTTTTCAAAGTTCACTATTGGTCTTAAATTTCTCTTATACTCTGCAAAGACAACAAGAACCTCAACGTTTCATGCTGAAAAAGTAATGCATTACCCAAGAATAAATTAAAGATATTTAACTATTCCACCTACTTATATACATATATGCTTTCTCGTTGTTGCGGGGAATGCTTTGTCACTGCGTGTTTTTCGTGTTAATATTATATTGATAACATTTCTTTTTACACCTAAAGATTTGTTGACAAGTAAAAATTTTGTCTTCTAAATGACTTTAGCATAAACTATATGGATAGACAGTAAAAAAAAATTACTCTTAATTAATAATTTGTTGCGTATGAGATTTTTCTTTTCTGAATTTTATAAACTTACATGGGTATATGAAGGAGAGAACTACTACTGACTGTTTTTGTTAGGAAATGAACGCATCTAAAACCTGGTGAGGAGAAAAGATAGAAAAAAAAAATTAATAAACGAAGACAGCACGTTCGCTAAAGGCACTTTTATAAAGTGACAGTCACGTTGATTTGTTTATGGATAATGGATGCGCAGCCGGGCCAGCCCTTTGGTGGAGCATGTGTTTCCTCAGTTTCGAGAAAAATGAGTTTACAGTAACTTTGACGAGAAAACATTAAAGAAGTTCATAGGGATTTTTTTTACGGTATGTCATATATATATACACATGTTTTTCATCTTTCACTTATCAAATAAGCTCTATTATTTGAAAGAAACTAATATCAATACTTGAGGTCTCACATAGAGATATTTTTCATTTTTCAAGATTGTTGGGAAATTATATCATATGATTATGAAGAATCACAAGAAGATATAAACAGTCCCAAAAAAGACAATTCCAATAATTAAAACGATGATTTTTATGATATATTGATATATACAATAAGAAGTAATGAAAGTGAAATATATAAAATAAAATAAAATAAAAAAGATCAAAGACTCTTGTTAATGACCAAGATGGATGCAGCGGGAGTTTGATATATATCATATTAGAACTCAATAGTTTGATTTCTGATAGCTCTTGAGAGAGAAAAGACTTTTATATTACTGATGCGTGATTTAGACACTAACAACTACGCACATGCAAAATACTAAAAAACTTAGAAATTACACATAAAGATGATTGTGAGAATGTTTATAATGTTGTGATTAAGTTGCTTGTTAGTTAGTGCGTAAATAACAAGTTGACAATATCAGTTTTTAGAGTGGTTCGAATGCTATGAGTAAGTCTTACGTTTACTGTGTTTGTATTATGCTTTGTTATGTGATCGCTAGTGAAGATTACAAAAAGAACAGTTTCTCATGCTATCTCTCAAGTTACAAGTAGTCGGGAAATTCTAATAGAATGATAAGTCAGTCTCTTTCTAATAGTATGTCTTCACTGTTTTTCTTGTAGAATGAGTGTCTGAATTTTTAGGAATCGATCCCGCTATGAGGATTGGATCTGTCTATTTATAGTATTCCAAACTCAAAGTAATGAGTGTTTTTATAAATTATCTTGATTTGGTTAAGATCTTCTTTCCTTTTGATTTGTTGGAAACTTTCATTTATATCTTTAAATTAAATGAAATTTCTGAGAGATGGTTGTACAAAATATCCTCTTTTTATGGATTATCCAATTATCTCTTGTTTGTCTCTATACACGTGGTGAATCCTGAACGGTGGAGTTGAATGCTGAATCTTGATTAATGGTGATGATGTCTGCATGCACTTTAGGCATAACAAGTTACAAATACAATCATAAAGTATTGCATTAATCTATGTGATATGTTTACTTTTTATGATTGATTGATCGGAGTTACATTCATTTTATATAAAAAAAAAATTGTCAAGGTAAGGGGGTAATGTTGCCTTCCAAGTAAGTAGCACAGCAATCACGCGTGGTACATTTCACCTTGCACCTAAAAATATTGGCTCTGATCCCCAATCAAACTATCAGTTTTTATTGATCTCAATTCTGAAATGCATGAACAAAGGAGGCCATGTTAAATGTTATTAAAGACAAAAGGAGTCGTGGCGGGGACCAAAAAGTAGGTCCCGCTCCATGATTGGGGACATCTTGCACATTTCTAGCCATTTAACGTGATCAGACGGCTGAACTGTAAGGTTGCATTATTAGCACCACTGTCTCCTACACATGGTGCACATTTAATGGGAGTATGGGACATTTAATCTTCTTTAATGTTTTTATACGGTATGTCATATATACAAACGTTAAATTTATGTTTTTTTTTTTTTTTTGCCTTTTTAACTTACCATGCATGCACGCAAAACTTAATTGAAAAAAATACTTGTCAACCGATCTTTAGATTGTGTTTGATTCAGAGAATGTTGTATTATTAAGAATGTTATATTAATAAAAAGATAAATTACCTTGAAGATTACTGAAAATGTTTAAAACAATGTGTTTGATTGATTGAAATAAACTGATAGGTATGTTATATTAATATGTTTGATTATGAGAAATAAATTAGTGAGCATGTTATTTAAATTACAGAATTACCCTCTTATTAAATATTATTATTTAGATTATTAATATAACCCCTTACATTTAAAAATTTAGCAAAAACAAACACATAATAAAAGTTTAAAAAATCAACGAATGCACCCCCACCAACCCACTCACTGCCGGTCGTCGACAACCGACAACCCAACGACACATGGTTGGCCAAAAATGGTCTCTGTGCACCGATATGGCCATTTTCGGCCAGATCTATGGTCGAAAATGGCCAGATCATAACAGATCTGGCTAGAAATTGCACACGTCTATGGCCTTTAATGGCCAAATCAACAAATTAGGCCAAAAATGACTAGATTAGATCTAGCCGTTTTTTGGCCAAATCTACTACGATCTGGCCATTTTCGACCATAATTTAGCTGAAAATGGCCAAATCAACGTACGACAACCATTTCAGCTCAGCTAGCCTCTAGTGATGGTGGTTGGTGACGGTAGGCGGGTGGGGGTGGTAGCTTGGGTGGGCTGCAATTTGTTTTAAATTCAAGGGTAATTTTGTTCAAAAAGTTAATTTATTGGGGTAAAAATATAATAGTCAGATTCATGTAAATTAATTTTAAAACAAGGGTATTATTGTCCTAAAATTTTAGTAATAAAGGGTAAAATTGTAAGAAAAAAGAGATTACCAAGTAATCTTAAAATACCTAAGAAATAAAGATAATCAGATTTCCTCATTTATTACCAATATAACTACTATGGGTGTGTTTGGATCGGGGGCATATAAGATAACAGAGGTAATCTTCATTTATTTTGCAAGATTCTGATGTTTGGTTTACAAGTAATAAAATATTACTATGGGTGCACGACTGACAGGATCTAGCCGGTCGTGCACCGGTAAGGCCTTTTCCAGATCCATGGTCGAAAATGACCAGATTTAACCATTTCTATGGCGTTTCACTGCCAAAGATGTGGCCATAAAATGACCACAGATTTGGCCGTTTCACAAATGTCCTTTCACAGCCAATTTTTTGCTGTGAAATGGCCATAGATCTGGCAGTGAAACGGCCATAGATTTGTGATCAATGGCCAGAAAATGGCTTGGCTAGCGCACAACCGATCATATACAGCCAGTTGTGCGCCATTCCATCGATTGCCGACGATGGTGGTTGGCTATCGGCAATGGCTTGGGGTGGGTGGGTGAGGGTGATTTTGCTACAAATTAAAGTTTTATATAGCTGGGGTGTTTTAGCAAAATTTCAAATGTAGAGGGTTAAAAGAAATGATTCAAATAATAATAATAATAATAATAAATAATATTATATTAATATTTAAAAAGGAGGGTAATTTAGTAATGTATATAACATACTCATTCATTTATCCTCCCAACCAAACATATTATTCACCAATTAATTTGAACCAAACAAACACATTTTCTAAATATTCACAATAATCTTCAAAGTAATCTATCTTTTTGTTAATATAACATACCCCTATAATAAAACATTATATGATCCAAATGTCCCCTATTGGTATTGGAAGATTATCGAAATCTTATATTACGTGACAATCAAACGTGATAATTAAGTAATATAAGATGACATTACCTCAGTTATCTCATATAACTCCCAACCAAATACCCCTTTAAGAATAAATATGAGAACAGAATCATGAGATCATGAGAACTTAAACCATATTATATATAGGCAAACAGGAATATTAATTATGTCCTAGATTAAATGGGAAATATACTGTATAATGTTTGTTTCATTGTAAATATACATATATAGACACGTGACAGTTACGGCTTTTATTGATTTTTATGCGGCCCGTTATCTTTTAACTACCCATATTAGTTGTTTGGTAATTACCGATCTATAACCTTTCTTCTTTTGATGGGAAAGAAGACTTCAGAGAACAGGTTATATTATTTATTTATTTTTTTTACATAACAAAATTTGGGTCTCTAGTCTAACAAGAATAGTTTGTGATTTCTCTACTTGCATTGGTTAAGGTCTTGGATAGACTAGACAAAGAGTCCTCAAATCTTTCTCACAATATTTGGTGTATGTGATTTATCATACTTATTGAAATCTAATTTTTATGATTGGAGGTATGTGTTCTTGGATTGGTGAAAGTAACATATCTAGTAGGTTTGAAATCCAACAAACACACCTCTATGATCAAAACTCAAGGAAACTCTACCCGCCGCAACTACAATTCACCACCCTAGCCTTTTTTTCAGTAGTTTTTTTCGGTCATGAAACCTGGTAACTTATATTTATCTAATTAATTAATCCCAACTCTTAAAAATAATTAGGAAAACATACACAAGCACAAACCCTTTTATGCATATTTTTTTTACATTATAGAAAATGACATCTCTTGGTATATCAATCATCACCTTCACCTGCCCAACACTCTTTCCTTGATCTTTACCTTTCTTGCTCTCTTCCTTATGACTTTACCATCATACATCATTCTTTTTAGCATTTTCAGACATCTGTCCTGAAACTTTGCATCTCTACATTTGTTTCTACGAAGACACATCAACCAATCCATCATTTCCCAGATTTGAACTTATTAGGCACACAAATTGAAAGTCTAACAAGCACAAATATGCAGGGTCACACAACTAGGATGCATAAGAGACAAAGAGACAGAAAAAAGAAGCCCTAGAAATATACCGGTGGTGGAGTCGCCCACGAGTACGGCTAAAGATTTAGGATTTGGAATTTTGGATTCGATTTTGATCTTCTTTAAAGTGAATAAGAAGATTGAACATGGAATTTGGAGATTGAAGGATACAAGGAGCGAAGAAGCCCGATTGAAGAATGAAGATGCAATATTTCAAACTAGATTTTTTTAGGGATTAACTGATTAAGGGAGTGTTTGTCTAAGCTTATAAGTTGGTTAAAGTAGCTTATAAACTCTAAAATTAAGCTGACCTGTTTGTTTATAACTTTTTTGAGTTTATAAGTTGAGCTTAAAAAAAAGTTGGAGGGAGGTACTTTTTTTTTTTTTTTTTTTTTTTTTTGCGCTTATAAGCAGAGTTTGACCAAGTATATTACCACATTATCCTTATTTAATTTTAAAATTCTATAGTATACCCTTGTTTAATGTAGTATTTTTTTTAGTTATTTTATAATAAAATATACCTATAAGCCATATTTTACCAAACACGTTAACTACTTATCAGTTACTTATAAATATTTTAACCAAACATGTAATTGTTTAAAATTTCAAATGCTTATAAGCTAAAATTAGCTTATAAGTACTTGTTGCTTATAAGCTAATTTTCATAAGCTCAGACAAACACCCCCTAAGTGACCCACCGGACCGATCAGACGAACGATTTAGTACTATTCTACCGGTCCATTAGTGGTCTAAAACGGGTTTTAGATTATAACCAGGTTTTATAGTAGACCATACCGGAGTTAGGGCCAGTTCCCCATTGAACTGGCTAGTCTAGTCTGGGTTTCAAAACAGTGATTTTCGGGTCTGATATCCGATTGCAGACCCGACTAAAAGTTGAAGATGCCGTAAAATGACATGTCAGTTTTCTTCCTGTGAGAAAATGACATGTCGTTTCATCACATAAGAGTCACCCACTAGAATCGAGAAAAACATGATGTTTTTCTTTAAGTGTTCAAAACAACATGTCATTTTCTGGTTCAAAAAAAAGGGGGAAAATGGATCTCACGCTCACCCAGGGCTAAAACCCACGGCCTCCAAGTTAAAAGCCTTGTGCTCTACCTACAAAGCCAGACAGGTTGACTGAAGTGCTCGTCATTTGATTAATGAAAGGTCGTTTTGGGCGTCTAGGCTGAATTCATTTAAATAGTCATTTTTGACATTTTGAACTTATTAGTTGTTTTTCTTTGGAGATTACTACTTGTACAAATTCATTTAGGATTCTTATGCATAATTAATTTCTATGCATATTCTAGTTTTCCTAAATATAAAGAATTGATAATTTATGTTATGTTTGGTCAATAATTTTGGTGTCATATTTAAGTTTACATTTGAGTAATTAAGTAATAGCCACAACATTCTTAATTATGAAAATGTCTAATGACATTAAGTTTAGTCACATAAAGTCAATGACATCAATAGTTGTAATTAATCATGAAAATATAATAATAATTCAACGCCACAAGGTAATTGTTATATTTAAGTGTTTAATTAGGATGGGATAAAAATATTTAAAAAAGAAACAAAATCTAGTTTCCCACAAGCCTAGACAATTATTTAAATATAAAATGCTAGTCCTATTGTAAACGATAAAATCTACCCAGAAGTCCTTTGGATTTGATCATGTAAGGAATGATCCACTGACAACTTCTTGAACCTGGAGAGTCAGGAAGGTAAACGCAAAGCACTTGGAGACATCAATGTGGTGTCAGTCGTAGGCACTCCTATACTCAAGTCTGAAGGGTTGTGATGGAAAATTAAGCATAAAAGTTAAGGGATTATCGTGTTTATGGAGCTAGGTGCGACTATTGTTGTAGAGTGGTCGGAGCTCAGCTCTAGGACGATGGACAGCAATTAAAGAATTGGTAGGAGAATTACGTATATTGTACGAGTAATCCCAGAATATCGTAATTCCTATAGGACTTGGGGTCCTTGGGAGTTAGAGTCTATATGGGACTTCGATGCCGTTAATTGGCAGAATTAGCATAAGACTTAGAGTCTTGTGTGCGTTAGACTCCTGTTAGATTATGAATCTATGAAGTGCTTGGATGAGATTCGGAGACCTAGATGTTAGAATCCTCTCAAGACTCTTGAGACTTGAGGGAGGTCATAGTCACTTTTTGTGGACTAGCTCACAAATGAACCTAAGTTATAGAGCGACTTGACTTGTAGAGTAGCCCAAATCGCAAAGTGGCATGACCTATAGAGTAACTAGCTCACAAAGTGGTCGGACTCGTAGAGTTTACTAGCACATTGATTGGACCAACTTGTACAGTGGATCTTCTGCGCGATGGGATCTGAGAAGCAACCAAGTAGAGTTAGGTCCTGGCACGGAGCTGTGAGTGTAATATGTTGGGCCAATTGAAGTTAGGTTGGCCAACCAGAGTTGAGCCGAGGCACTAGGTCGTCTATTGATGGTCTCCGAAGCGGAGTCAAGTGTAATTAGGTTGTCAAGAGTCCAATACGATCTTTTGCCCGAATAGTTTGTCCCCCACTCTCTAACTTAAGGGGTTTTTAGCTTAGAGAGTAGATAGAGTCTAATGTCAGTGCAAACTGAATAGATTATTGCTAGCATCTCGTCAGGTTGGATGGACCGTTGTTTAAAACGTTGTGTTGCTGTCATGTATAATCAGTGGCAGACCCAGAATATTTGCTGAGGGGGGGCCTCCGTGGCTCCGCCATTGTTTGTCAAACAACTAGTGAAAATTTTAAAAAAATCATCGAACCTTAAACAAAGGAAATAATATAATATCAATAATCTGAAAAAAAAAAAAAAAAATAATGCAACAACACAATACTTTACTACTTGAATAAATCTATGAGAAGCAAAACATTGAGCAAATTATTTGAAAATAACATTCAATTCAGGACGAAACACAAGAAAATTTTTACGTGGAAAAATCTCTTCAATTAAAGAGAGCAAAAGACCACGGGAATTTAGCGATCCACTTAAATCCAATATAATTAAAAGAGTTTACAACAATCACAATCCACCAAAAATGTTCTACACAAATTTCTTATTTCTTTTTTTTTTTTTTCTTTTGATTTTTTTTTCTTTCAAAGATTATAATATAAATCTTCATGACTTTGATCATGTCTAGCACAAGCTAAAGTCAACCAAAACTTAAATTAAATCAATGTTGCCTTGACTTTTAATATGAATTAATAAAAAAAAAAAGGAAAATTTTCCTAGTATAAACATAGATAATAACTCAAATTTCTTTAATAATTTTAACCAGTTAAACGGTGACGTTTGAAATGTAGAAAAATGGTGGGTGAAGGGTGAAGACTAACGTTCAGTAAAACATAGTTGAGGTTTAATTTGGGAAAGCATGAACACTCTTAAACACAAAACAAACTCACAAGATCCATGTCTTTTTCCATCAAGTTAGAATAAAAATCCTTCAAAAAATAAGCATGATTCAACCCTAAAATAAACTAAAATGAAATGAGTAATACACATACCTAAAACTAAGAAAACAGAAAACGAAGCTAATTGTGATACATTGATGAGTGAAAACTTCAACAATTTCAGTCTTCAAAAGTTTTAAAAACGAATAACATAGAGAAAGTGAAAGAGAGAATAAAGAATTTTAGAGATAAAATTATAATAAACAGATGCACGTAAAAAAGAGTGAAGAGAGTTTTAAACTTTTAATATGATATATGCATGAAATATATATATTAATAGCAAATTTTGTATGAATATGAATGTATGTATAATATTTCCCATTTTTTTACAATTTGAAGATATGCCTCTCTCTCTCTCTCTCTCTCTCTATATATATATATATATATATAGATAGATAGATAGATAGAGAGAGAGAGAGAGAGAGAGAGAGAGAATTTTTTTATAAGCCTATATAAACAATTTTAACATAAGCCTATATAAATTTTTTTTTATTTAAATGTGAGGGCAGGCCCAAGGGGCTGGGTCCGCCCCTGTGTATAATCATTCGGCGTTTCTATCGAATGGAGGAGAAGGAATTTCAGAATTCCTTGTTCATTCTTACTTCGAGCGGGTTCGAATAAGATAAGTACATCAAGTCGATTGAGGATGAATGCAGAATTAGTGCGGACTAAGTTATCGTCGTAGGGATGAATGTAACTTGGTTTTTCAGCTCCTGTGTTATTCCAAATGTTGGAAGCTCGCTTACCATATCTAGCTGAGCGGAGTATGGCAGTGAGGAGCATGGTAAGCTTTTGAGTTTTGGACAACTAGGCTCGACACGTGATGTTGAGCGTGACGCCTGGATTGCCATCGCTCCGTAGATCGCAATCACGAGCTGTTTCCTTCTGAGTTGAACACGAATATGACGATCTCATTTTGCAAGCACAATGATGTGAGCTTATGCATGGCGATCATGAGTGCCAAAATGTTGGCTGGAGGTTGAGCATGATTTGCTTACTCTAGATCTGTTTCGTGAAGGAGCGAGGTTTGTCTTTCCAGCTAAATGTCTAATCGCGCATTTAATACTGTTGCAGTGGCGATGCAGCCCTCTTTCCAAAGATGTTTTCAACCACAAGAGAGAGTGCAGCAATCACGGATAACAAGGGGCGAGCTTGAGGTGAAGCTGAGGGAGCTCAATAACAAGTTGAAAATCAGTGGGCTGCGTACGAAGGAGGCCTCATCTTCGAAGGACAGGTCTTAGTAGAAACGAAAGGATCTCTGGAATAAAACAATAAAGCTCTGTAAGAGGCATTTGCAAAAGACAACGGTCTTGGAGGGTAACTTGCAAAGGACTGATGAAGATACTTAGGATAAGGTTGCTCATATGGGGCTCAATGTTCTAGAGCTCATGAGGATGCGCTCAATTGTTTAATTTGTTAGGTTTTTTTTATTATTATTATTACCTTTAAAAAAATTGGTTTTGGTTTCGTTTTTTTTTTTTTTTTTTTTTTTTTTTTTTTCTTAGAATTTAAATTTACTAAATTTTAAGAACTAAATTCACTTTAAAAAAAAAAAAGTAAAAGAAATAATAATAAATAAAGGGTAACTAACTAATTTTTTTTTCATTTTTCGTTAAACTTAATAGTAAATAACCGTTAATTGTTCCTTAATTGAACGATTTGAAACTCTTGTCCTTCCATTAGTGAAGCTTGAAAACTTTGTTCCCTAATTGATAATATTCCCCTATTTAATATATATTATATCCACAAATATAGATTCCAAATCTTGAAAATATTCATACATAGAGTCAACCATGATATAAAAGATACCAAGAATGTTTCTGACTCCATCAATCACACAAATCAAAGCTTCAATCAATTTCATGAATCAAGCTTCATTCAATTACACAAATCGAACTCCAATCAATCCCAAGCGTCAAATATTTATAATGAGTGAAAACCCAAGATAAAAACCTTAAATCTTTACGAAGAATCCTCTTTTAAAGCAATAGAGCTGGGTTGAATGAGTAACAATTGTGTATGATAGATATCAATTGGTAAATACTTTGCAAAAGGATGAGATAACAAAAATGTAGAGTTCTGGGAGAAAAATAAGATGGAAGCTATATATTTATGAGGAAAAAAAAAAGAAAATTGTTGTTAGGGTTTTTTATGTGAGTTTTTATAGAAAGTTAAAATGATAAACTTAATGAAAATTTTGTTATAAAAATAAACAAATTATTCTAAAATTGATAATGCTTTAAATATTAAGTGTTACATAAAATATAAAGATTACGCTTAATTAGAAAAGCGTTATATTTTCTTTTAAAAAATAAACTGTTATCTAAACTTAAAGATAACGCTTAATTAAACAAGTGTTATTTTTTTAATTTTAAGTGTTAGTTTTATAAAATTTTGCAGTAATGCCTCTAAAAAGTCGTGAAAAATGTGTTACATAAATAATACTAAAATAATTTGAACTCTTTTCCTTTTAAGTTATTAAAAACAACATTAACCACTAGTGTTTTTGTGCAATGCCTTTTTCATTATTTTTTTATAAGTTAATTTGTGTAGATGGTGAAAATCTACAGCTACAGAACGGACTGATCTTGTGAGGTTGAGGTCATTGACGATCTACTGGACCTGCACACACAAAGAAATAAACATGAAGCTCACGGGGGATACCGGTGTGGTGTCTGTCGTAGGCACTTTGACGCTCAAGTCAGTGAGACTGAAAAAAGGCAATTTAGTAAAAGCTAAGGGGAGAAAATGTTACTGGAGTCTCGTCGGAGACTAGAACTACAGCAAAAGTGACGACGATTCTTAAGAGCTAGTAGGTGATATTGAATATTGAATCCATAATGAGAGGACCGACTTCTGTTTATATAAGGAGCTCAAAGGGCTTGAGTCTTAATAGAACTTTGAGTTCATAATAATAGAGTTTAAGTAAACAAGAAAGTCCTAATTTACTTGCCTTTATTGGATTAGGAGTAGTGATTCATGTAAGATTCAAGATCTTATATGAATATGTAAGGAGTTGATGGGACTATGAGTTCTTTGGAATGGCCATGGATCGATGGGCCGAGGCCCAAGTGGGCTTATAACAAGGCCCACTCGTGGAGTGGCCTTGGTCGAAGAATAATCCATGTTGATAAATAGCGCAATTCGTGGAATGGGCTGACTTGTAGACTGGATCTTGGCATGGGCCCAACCAGAGTTGGACCATGGCTCTGGGCCATGTGGTGTTTGCATCATGTTTGGGCCTGTTAAGGCCCGTTATGATTTTTGGCATATACAATTTGTTTTCTACAATATAATCCCCAAGTCAACTACCAGTATGTTAAATAAAGGATAAAAAATTTAAGTACTTGAAAAATGTCTTTGACTGTGGTGGACCAAAACCATAAGGCAAAAACTGTAACTCTCTCATGGGAAGTAATTTTTAGCCTCCACCTAATTGATCAGTACCCCCACTTTTAAATTTATATTTTGTTTTGACAAATTTAGCCTTAACTTAAATTACTATAAATAATATTATAATTTCTAAATACATTCATACTCTATTTTATATATTTTGCTTTAATCTTTAATATTTAATCTTAGATAAACCATAACCTAATTTTAAATTTTCATAATCATTAGAACTTTTGTTTATTTTAAATATTTGTTTGATTGATGAAAATATAATATTAAAACTATGGAAAAAAATAATTACACAAAGGGAAGAATCTGAATATGAAGAGAACAAAATTGAAATTAGTAAATTGAGGGGAAAGGATTGTAAAGAAAAAACCATTAAGTTTGATCCGAGAAAGGAGGATGTAAAACAAAAAATCTTATTAAGTTTGAAATTGAGGAAAATAAATCTAACTGAGCATATAGGGCTATTTTTGGTAATAAATAGGGTTTAAAGACAGTTTTTATTTTTTTTATTTTTAAGAAGATGTGTATTTAATAATGGGGGGTAAAAATTAATTATATGGAAGCTAAAAAATCACTTCCCCACTCTCATTGAATTAAAGGCCCAAGAACTAGGGCCAAAGGTCCAAACAAAAACACACCAGAGAGAATGAGAGAAACTCAAAAAGTGAACATGAAGCCAAGTCTTACTTCAAAGCCCATAGGATTCTTATGCTACCAAATTTCCCTTGAGATAAGTCTTACAACAGTCTCAGCTCTTAAAGCAAGCTTGATAAAAGTGGATCTATTGATACCCCACTAATGAACTAAAGAAGTCTCACTTTTGAATACATTTTATAATGACAAATTTATCCCTACATTAAATTATTAACATTGACTTTAATTTCCTATACACCCTACTATTATCACATAAACCTTAATATTTTTAATGTTGTTCAAATCATTCTAAGAACAAAAAGATATTTTAGCGAATGAAAAAGATTTGAAATAGGATACAACATGTTACAAGTAATACAAAATCATAAGTTTTGTATAGCTTCACATATATATTTATTGTTATTTTTTCTTCAAAGTATTGGTAGCTATTTGAATCAATATACTTTTTGTGTTGTTTGATTATATTATGTTATTGGGATTATTTGTAAGGATTTTTTTAGTTTTTTTTTTTTTTTTTTTTCATTTCAATTTAATTATCTAAAGTGAAATGAATAATATGTTAACTCTCTCTCTCTCTCTCTCTCTCTCTCTCTCTCTATATATATATATATATATATATAGTTAACATTTCATTCACTTCACCTTAGATAATTAAATTGAAATTAAAAAACAAATAAAACAAAAAAAATCCTTACAAATAATCCCAATAACATAAGATATATATATAATGAAGAGGCATTTATTAAATTTATAGTGTCATGAGAGAAAGAGTTAATTTTACAACTTTGAGAAGAGGTATCTTAAAAAATGAGTTTTCTTCGGTCCACTAATGGGGTGTTAATATCTCCACTCTATATATTATTAAATTAAATTAATTACGCATGACAATTGATTTACTCAAATTATCAAATCAACTACCAAACAGAATCGGATACCAAATTTGATTGTAATTTTATATATATGGTGGGGATTGGACCTCAAAATTGTGGCTTTTTACCAGTTGAGCTATAATGTTGCCAACATTTTCATATTTCCCCAGCCCAGTGCATGCTTATTGTACATCTTTTCAGATCACCAAATTTGCTTTTAACTCTTGTTTTTTAAATTTTTGAGAAGAACCCATTTGCTTATAGTTAAAAATATGAATATAAAACTGCCAGAATTCTTAATAGGGGAGATGAAAAATCTTTGAATTTAAAAGATGTAGGTGGGTACTCTTAATAGATAGAAAGCATAGAAAGAACTTGGGAACCTTCAAGAAAAAGAGGTTTCATTGTGGTGATAATCCACAATTTTGTATCAAGTCAACGTATCATTAGCTGTTATCCAAGTAAGTGGGCACTAAGCTTATTGGCCAATTTTTGACTTTGGAAATAATCACTTTGAAAAAATCAAAGATATTAGTTAAATAATCAAATCAATGGAAGGGTTCAACATTTAGAGATCAATGAAACAAAATTTAGCAAAACCACATAAAACCAAAATATAAACGATTTATTTGAGTTTTTAAGGATTTTATAATACATTTTTTTATTAAATTTTAAAACAAATTTGATTTCGCCTCATATGTAATTGTGTAAAACTCGGTTGAGAGAAAAATCTTTTTTTTTTTTTAATTTATTTTATTTAGAATACTCAATAGTTTAAATGGGCATGTTGAATGCACTGATATGTTGTGTAAACTAGGATGATCCATGGGCTTGCGTTGTCATTTTTTCTTTTTCTTTTTTTGTGGGCTGTTGCTTATAAGGGTTTTATTAACATACTATCATTAGGGTGGGATAATCCGGTTAACTGAATCGGATAGGGTAAATCGAAAACCGAACTGATTATTCGGTTTAGACAAAATGCAAACCGAAACCATAAACCAATTGTAAATGAACCGAATATTCAGTTTGGTTAACCGGTTTTCAAATTCAGCTCTAAAATTCTTCAATTTTTACATTCAAAACAGCTGAGCAGTTGAGGATTGTAAATCTGAACGGCGGTGGAAACTGGAGCTGTGGTTGACTATCGTGACGTTGTCGTTGTTACTGGTTCAAGGAACAGATCCAATGCAACGCAGCAACTGTGGATTGTGGTATGTGGGTCAATGGGTGAGTGGGTGGTTGTTGTGGTGATGCTATGGACTGTGGATTGTGGGTGAGCGGTGTAAGAATTCATGCTTAGAAAGGGTAAAATTGGTGTAAAACATGGCATAAGGTCATATGACATGTTATTGAAACTAAAAGGGTGGAATTGTTACCTTTTATGCTTTACAACTTTTGTAACTTGAAAAGGAGTTCAAGATCTTCTACAAATTTGATGAAAATCCTCAAAGTAAAGTCCACCCCAAGATAAAGAAAAGAGAGCCAACCATGAAAGCTCAAAAGAGAGATTTTCAATCAAAATGAAAAATTAGATTAAATTTTGGAAATATCACTTATTTATATACAAGGACCATTTTAAAATTGTTCTCAAGTCCTTGAATTAATATGAATCCTATATTAATACTTAATACAAATTCAATATTATTTTCAAGTCCGTGAAATAATTTCAATTTAATATTAACTCTTAATATTAAATCATTCTTGATCCTAAGCCCTTGAAACAATTTCAATTTAATATTAACTCTTTAATATTAAATCCTTGATTTAAACAAATTTATAATCAAGGCATATAAAATAATCCCGTTTAATATTTAACCCATTATTGAATCCAATTCAATAATATATTTTAGTCCATCATTGAATCTAATCCAATAATGACCAAATTACCTTATTACCCTTGGTAAGTGCTAGCTTCCCATGAGTAATCATTTCTCACCAATACATAAATTCGAATGCACACATTTACATCTGAACATCGTTAACCTTTAACGATATGTATTACTCTCTCTTCTCATACTTGGTTTTTAGGTGTGACCACTTAGGTTCACTGTAACCTAGCCATGGACCTAATATTGCAATCCGATATGTTTCGTCATAACTCTTTATGATCAAAACTCCTACCGATCATGGTAGACATCTAGCAATGCTCCATAACCCCTAAGCTACAATGAAGTTAAACTCCAATGAACCTTTTTTATGTAGTAAAATCTCTCCGTCGTCTATCCCGATTAAGTATAGGTTCATGGTATGTCAAAACCCTTAACTTAATCTTTATCCAAATTATCAACCAATATAATAGAACGTGTCATCATGAAAACTCCTTTCATATGACTATTTTGTACTCTGGCCAGAGATTTCCTTTTTCTAATGTTTATTGATATTCGTTTGGGAACTCGGGACCAAACCATTTCGAGTCAACGGATCCCATCTTGACCATCATTTGTCCTCGCACATGAATAACATATGACCAAACTGGCTTCTTACACAAAACATGACTAGTCTCATGTATATACACCATATGAATCATATGCATCCTATGTCGAGTCTAACCATGATGTCTCAGGTCTAAGGATCAGTGGTACACTAGTACGATCCTACGATGTATCATTGACAACATTCTAAATGTCCATGTGATTCATCATGATCGATCATATTCGATAAACAATTCACTAACTATTTGTCCATGCCAATGTCCTAGTGATATACCTCTTATAATCACCCACACTAATACCATCACATGATATTCAATGAAGGCATTCAGCATGCCTACTATGCAATGTTATTGCCCAATTGACATTACTTATGTAAGGAATGCTTTGATGATTAGATCTTTTAAAGATTCGTATCATCCAAACATTTTACATGCATTATAAATAATATAAATGAAGCAATTAACAACATGTGAAATCAGAACTCTTTCTTCCATTCTCAAAAGAGTATTTACAAGATATAATGCCCCTGAAACCGACAATACAGTTGGTTCCTAGGGCATACACTAACAAATGGGTGGTTGTTGTGAACTATAGCACAACAGCTGTGGACTGTGGTCGTCGCTAGTGAGTGGGTGGTTGTTGTGGTGAATAGTGATGTTGGGTGTCAGTGAAATGGTGTTGGATGGGTTTGGAGTTTGAGTTTGGCGATGGCCTAATAGGTGTGGGTGGCGTTGCTAACGAAGTGCAAAGATGGAGTCTAGTCTGGAGTGTGGAGACTAAAGGCGTAGAAGAGAAATAGAGAATAAGAGTAAAGAGATGAGATATTGCAAAACATAAAGGCAAAAAAATCAAAACACATTTTGCTTATATACATAGGGTAGAACTTGTTTTAAAAACCGGTTTGGGAAATATCCCAAACCGAACCCAATTTTTTGGTTTTTAAAATTTTGCAAACCGAACTAATTTACAAAAAAACCTAATTTTCGGTTCGGTTCGATTTCTGGACTATTTCTCCCACCCCTAACTAAGGGTGTTCAAAAGTGGTTAACCGACTTTTCTGACCCGAACCAATTTTTTTGTTCGGGAGAATTCCCAAACCAAAATCGAACCAGTTTGGGGGGAAAACTAGTTTTTCGGTTAATCGAAAAACCAGTTATCCCTTTTTTTTGGATAAAACTTATTTTTTTTTAAAATTTTTCCTAAATTAAATTGTAAACATAAACAATACATATCCAAAAAATAAATAAATATTCATACATATCCATTGATTACTACTAATAATACATTAAAAATTGATACAAATAAAAGTCTGAAATGAAATAAAAATAAAAGTCCATAATAAAACAACAAAATAACTAAATAATTAAATAAGTCCCAATGGAAAACAATAAAAGAAATTGTGCAAATATAACTCCACAAGTGGAAAGCGGAAACCAACATTAAGTCAATACGAGTAGATCTCCCAATTTCTGCCCAAATAAAAATTAAACCATTTTTTTTTTTTTTTGTTGCTTACAATAACAAAACTGTTAAAGAAATCAAACCTCAATTAAATGCTGCAAAACCTTCAATCATCAAGATGAATACGAGTAGTATTTCCCATTGCCAAAGACTCAAATTCTACAAAAAATAGGTCATATAAATAATGGTTAAATTCAAAATACAGTCAATAAATCCAATAAAGACAACATAATAACTAATAATTGAAACTAAAGCAAAAACTGTTAGAGTTGGTGCCATAGAGCCAATCAAGTATTGTAAAATTGACTCTTTGTAATAATGTTTATTAATCAATAAAAGACAATTTTCTTCTATATCATGTAAATCAATAATTGCGTGCATTGATATATGTCCTTAGGATGGTAGAACCATGACGAGGGTATCAAGTGTTTCAAATCTTGATAGTGAGAACCCTATAATCACATATGGTAGCCATTCTGAAATTTTCATAGCCTTAGTATTATTCTAATCAAGGACACATATAATATGGTAAGGCTATCATAGTGTTGAATGACATTGTCAAAAGATAGTGACTAGTCTCACTTGTCAAGGTTGTTTGCCGACAACTTGGTGCGACATATGGGTGCTTACTGAAGGCAAGTTCACTGGACAGACCCACCAAAGGATTCCATATAGATGGTAACCCTAGTGTCTATGAAATAAATCCTCTAATGAATGGTGGTGGATATGATCCTTAGACTTGAGATCACTAGAGTATCTTATGCACTGATTGGTGTAGTTTGACACTAGTCTAACGTAGTTATATTTAGAGCTATCAATACGGTAGCGATTGGCTGCATTGAGAAGTGTATCAAGACTATGATGGATCAACAAAGGATTTATCACTCTCGGGTACGAGAGAAGTTATCTCACGACGCAATGCAGTAAATGGCAATGACACTAAAGTTGTGGCCACAGTGGGATTGAGTTGTTGCTCAATCCAATTTATTATTTTGGTCATTGTTCCAGTAACTGAATACAAAGATATTGGGGATATCTGAGGTTGACACTATTTCTGTGCCTCAACCTCGATGAGATAACGAGTGATGAAAGGATTTGATTGCACGGTAACCATATCGTTGACAGGCTACAATTTTGCTGAATTCGAATCTATTGGGTGGCCACTGTGCCTTGCTAGGGGCCAATCTTGGTTTCTGTGTGTGAGACAATTGATTGGAGTTAATCGCGATACTACTCACTGCCGATATGATAAGGAGCCTACGGGTCACACACTTAGAAGACAATTTAAGAATCAATCTATGAGAGGGGTATTTTCGTATTTTTGGATGAAAGGGTATTTTGGTAATCTCACAGTGTAATTAAATTTGTTAGGGGTTGTTGCCTGTGTTTAATTTTAATATCAATATTAAAATTAGTGAGATTATATTTAAATATATTTGCGAGTGTATTTAAATGGATTATTATTATTTAATTAAATGTTAATATATTCTTGTATATATATTAATTGATTTTAATTGTAATAATAATTAATTAAAATTTAAAATACCAATTAAATGGTGTTTGGTTGCAAGGGTGAACTATGGTTAGAGCCCATGGCTATTCCTAAGTGGAATAGTATTTTTAATTGTTGCACTATATAAGTGCAACTTAAAATTAAAAACATAAGAGAATTATTCATTCAATTAAAACCCCTAGCCACACAAAAGCTCTCTCTCTCTCTCTCTCTTTCACGCTTCACTTTTGAGTGAAAAAGAAAATTTTTTCTTGTTTTGTTTCTTTGATTCTTGAGGCCCTTGGTTATTCTAGCAAAATAATCAAGGGTTCTGCGGATTGTTTTCGTGTGGATAGCATGAGTGTGTTTCTACATTGAATCGAATAGCGAAATCAAATCTAGAGATATTTGGGGCCTCCAAATGTGTGTAAGCATTTTGAATCCTTGTTTGGATTTATTATATTGTTGTAATGCAGAATTTATAAACACTATAATTTGTACCTAGATTTGGGATTAAGCATTTGATTGGTTTTTATTGGTTTTGAAATGGTGTTTCTCCGTTGCGTATACCCGATCACTTGCCAATAAAAACTTTACCTGATTGAAGCTCTACTATCTCTTCCAAGCTCTCCTCAATCATGAATGGTTAACGTGTAGCCCAAATCCAATCTTGTGTACAAATAAGAGCCTCTACCGTCCTAAGAGTGAGGAGCTATGAAATGGATCTAATATACAATCTCCAATGCTAAACGCTGACTCAGATGCAACAGTAGAAACCAGCATAGCCAACACATCTTGTGCTATTGAAGAGAGAACTGGATATCTATTTGAATTGACTTTCCACCAACTCAAGATATCAAACATCTTGCCCTTGTGACGCTGCTCACATTCATCCTCTAAATATTTATCCATCTCAGATTTGGTCACCGTAACATCCTGTCCAGCCATTGCCTTATTGTACATACAATACATTAATTCTTCAAGATCAACATTTACATCTTCAACATTAACCCGACTTGCTTGTTGAGATTGTTGACTAGATTGCCCACTTGGAGAAGCATAAATGAGCTTGTATTGGTCAAATAAAGAGTACAAAGTTGTATGTACTTTTTGTCTTCAAAAGTTTAGCATTAACATCATCATAGGAATTACTAATAACCCAATTCATATATCCTAACTTGAATCTAGGATCCAACACCACTGCAATGAATAACACTAAGTTGATGTTATCAATATTTGACTAATATTTATCATGTTTTCCCTTTATTCTCCTAGCCATAGTACTTAAGCAAACATCATTACTTCTACACCATGTTGAAATCTGCATTCCAATGGCAAAGATCTCATGCACGTATGCATTGTCGATAACAAAAAGTGAGCCCGACACACGAAGAGTAGCACCATAAAAAACTTTCAAAAAAGGTAACAAGTAACGGGCATACTCTTAATCACTAGGCATAGGCAAACCCCTTGACTTTTCCCCTCTAGTAAGTTCATCTCTATACTTAATATCTTGGATTTCCAACAACTTAAATGCTTTCTGAAATTTTAAAGTCACATCCAACATTAAGTACGTAGAGCTCCACCTTGTTTCTACATTAAAAACCAAAATATTTTTTTGTTCAATCTTTTCTTGCTCTACACACTCCTTAAACCTTGGTAATCTCACTAGAGAAGACCTCACATAACTCACTGCAGAGTGAATTCTAAAAATGGAATCCTCCATGTCTTTTAACCCCTCTTTTATAGTGAGACTCAATATATGTGCACAACACCTCATGTACAGAAAGTCACCATTCAAAACACTACCCTTCCAACTTTCTAACCGATTCTGGAGATATTTCATTCCAACATCATTAGAACTTGCATTATCAATGGTAACGGTGAAAACCTTAGAAATACCCCAATCAAGCAAAGACCTCTCAATCGCCTTGCCAATCAATAAACCTTTGTGACTAGCAATGAGACAAAAGTTTAAGATCCTTTTGTGTAATTTCCAATCATCATCATTGAAGTGAGCCATCAAACACATATAGTTAAGATTTTGGCAAGATGTCCATGTATCTATGGTAAGACTTACTCTCTGACTAAACTTACTAAAAAAGGCCTTCAACTTATTTCTCTCCTCAACATAAATATTAAAACAATCTCTAGCCACAGTAATATGAGAGGGAACTTGAAATAGAGGTTGTCAATTCCTCATCATATCGCAGAACCCCTCACGCTCTACATGCCTAAAGGGCAACTCATCAACAATGATCATTCTAGCTAGAGATCATCTAAGCCTATCTGGATTGAATTTCCAAGTTGTAAGTAAAGATTGTGTGGAGGTGGCAGCAGTACCGCTTGATTGGTCATGTGATTGTGTCTGTTGAAAAACTAATGCTCCCTTTGGTTGGTTTTTGGGAATACTATTATTAGTATTCCCAAAAAAGTTAAACAGTAAAATGCCAAAAAACTCACAATATTATCCAATATTATTCAACTTTTTTTAAACCCCTTAAATTTGTTAATTTAATTAAATACCCCTAAATATTTTTTTTCGAAATTGCAAAAACACCCTTAAACCCACATTATACCAGATTCCGGCCACCACTGCCAGAAGTTGGCCAGAATCTGATATAATGGTAAACTACCGGCTGAATCTGGCCGGTAGTGCACCGATAGCTTTTTTCGGCCAGATCCACAGTGGATATGGCTGAAAAAAGCCAGATCTAAGGCCAAAGATCTAGTCATTGGCTGTAACCAAACGTCAACGACGGTCAACATATGGTCGTCGTTGACCATCAACAACGGCCGTATCTTTGGCCGTCGTTGACGAGCAAATGCGACCAGATCTGGCCGTCAATGGCCAGATCTAGCCATAGATCTGGCCGTCAATGGTCAGATCTAGCTGCAAATCTGGCCTACAAAGGCTATATCGACACACGACCGACAAGATCCAGCCAGTCATGCACCGATATGGTGACTCCGGCCACCCTCTGGCGGTGGTGGTCGGCTGTGATTATTCAATGGGTGGGTTGGGGGTGTTTTTGTTAACTTTCAAAGTTTTATTATAGGGGTGTTTAGTAAATAAACAAAAATAGGGGGTATTTTTATTAATTTTCAAATCCTACATCGTAATACCCGCCCAATTCAACTTTTTTTGACTTTTTTCAAAAAACTTTTTTAAAAAATGCAAGAAAGTGAACCAAACGGAGCCTAAGATCCTTTGTTTCTTATCCATCACATTTAAATGGTACTTTTTACATCGACTTAAGTGATTCCATAGGCAACTAGTACCACTTTTACTTGGACATGCAAGCACGTTCCCATAATAATCACACGTTGTTGTCCTGTCATTCATATTCTCACAAGGATTTATAGTAAAGTGAACCTACATGTCAGAAGTATACTTTCGAGTATTAGAACTTACACGTTTGGGGACTCATGGTGGTCATGGTCATAGATCAGGATTCGTAGAAGGCTATGGGGCTCCTAATGAGTTTGGAGTTGGATTCCTTCTAGTTGGTGTCTCAGGACTCTCATCAGTATTAGAATGGTCAATGGCCATGGGATTGGATTTGGACATCTGCAACATCAACACAAAGAAATATGTGAAAATGATTAAAACTAAAGACTAAGATAATAAATATAAACAAATAAGCAATCCAATCAAAATATCTTACAACCTCTTATCTCTATCTTAAAAAAAATGTAACATATTTATTCAATTATGTAGATCAAAGATACATGCCCTGCGACCGAAAAATGAATTTGAGTTTTCCCCCAAAACCAAAAACCAAGTTCTTGAATAAATCATCACAATCTTCGAGCAAAAAATTGAAGAATAATAAAAAGTAAGCATCCAAAACTAAATAAAACGCCTGCATTGTTCAAGAAGCAAACATCCGAAACTAAATAAAACACAATCCAACCCCATATCAAATTCAGTTGGCAGAAAGAAACAGCAACACAAGGGAACTTAGCTAGATTAATGATTCAAAGAACAAGCCTACACCAAATCTAAGACTACAAGAAACAAAGCATAAAAGAGGCAATGTCAACATGTAAGAAAACGTCCGCACTCTACGGATACTGAATCTACAAAACAACCTTACAAATTTAATTCAGTTGAAGCAAACATTATAAAGTTTCTTAATTTTTTTTCTTGGAAATAATTATGAAAAAACAGTAAAATGAACTGGAGTTGATACCATAAAGATGAGATCTTTATCAACATTCATATCATCAACCATTGAAAAAGTGAAAGTTGAGATAGAGCTGCTCCTTATACTTGATTGTTTGTGTGTGTCTCTGTGAGTGACTAACTGTGACGAATCTAGAGAGAACTCAAAGAAGACAAAGCTCAGAGAGCTTGTCCTGTTGCTGGAAAACTACAGAGAAGAGAATGGAGCTTGTCCCACTGCTCGAAGAAGACGACAAAGTTACTGCATGTCGGAAGAAAACAACGAAGCTATTGGAAGAAGACGATGAAGCTGTTGGAGCTGGAAGAAGACAACGAAGCTGTCAGAGCCTGGAAAAAGACGATGAAGCTGTTGGAGCCTGGAAGAAGACGACGAAGCTGCCGTGACATAGTGACGGTGGAGAGTTTTGAGAACTGCAAGTGAGAAGGGATATCGAGAATTTGGGTTGGGATTTTAGGTTGAGTGAATTTACAGATTTAGTTTAGATTATTATTTTTGATTAATATATATATATATTTGTAAAACTGATTCAAAAAATTGGTTTCATCTAACCCTTTTTTATTTTTTTCCAAACTGGTAACTGAACTAGAAATCCAATTTTTTGAATTCTTCGAACAGTAACCAAACCGTTTTTTCGGTTAATCGATTTTTTGGTTCGGTTCGGTTTTTGCATTTTTTTGAACATCCTACCCCTAACTATCATTGGATTACAACATTTATTTGATTGGAATGTTCTCTGTTTTGTAATTCAGTCATTCATTTAATTTTTACATAAGGGTTACCACTTGTCAATTATTGTAGCATTTTTAGCTGAATATGAAAATTGTTTTCTTCATTTATGATGTTTGGTACTACATTTTGTTAATGAGGTCTGGTATAGTGATTGGAAAGAGTACTATGTACCTTCATGGTGCAAAGGCCTATAAGTTTACATGTTGACCCCTTGGTTAACAACTCCACATACCGATCTCATTGTCTGATGCTTTGTTGTAGTATTAAAAGAATACAAGGTCTGGAGCTAAATTTTTATGTTAAAATTATACTGTGTCAGCTAATATATATAGAGGAACAAGTTGTATAGCATATAAAGTTCAATGGATAGAGGAACAAGTTGTATAGCATATAAAGTTCAATGGATTGATGATATGTTGGGGTTATGAAAAATGCTTTTAATGATTGGACTACTCGTGTGAATAACTTGTCTTATATGTGTAGTGAAATTTTGAACCCTAAAATGAAAGAAAAATCCAACCAAACTGTGGGGTTGGTTTGCTTGAATTGATTATTGGGAGTGCTTGTGTGAATAAGGTTGCAGGATGGAGCCACAACTGTTTAATTTGAAGTTTCAATTGTTCGGTATTGATTGTGAGATTCAAAATGTGGACCCTGTTGAATTTAGCTACATATTGTTGATAAAGGATATGAAAAAATGTGTTGCAAAAGAGAGTGAGGTAGTTCAGCTTTATCTTGACGAGAAGTTTAGGGTAGAGGCTAGGCTATCATTGTCAAGGAAGAAACGTTTAATAAATAGTGATGAGGATGTGGCCTTCCTTTTTTGAGCAATATGGGTCCAAGAGATTGAAGGATATTAGGTTGTATGTCAATGCTTTACTTGTAGAGTTTGTGGAATCGTTGCAACCTTTACCAGAACCCAACCCTAATAAGCTTAATGACACTCAAACAGATATTCCCTTCGAAGAGTATTCTAAGGATGACTTCCATTGGATTGATGTCTCCTATGATGATGAAAGCGGTAATGAGTTTGCTGGTGTAGCTAGAAATGTTGATGGTGAGGCTGGTGATAAGAATGGCGGTAACGAGGGAGAGGAAGGGGTTGAAACCAGTGATAATAAGGGAGAGGAAGGGGTTGAAACCGGTGATAATGGGGGAGAGGAAATGGTTGAAACTGGTGATGATAGGGGAAAGGAAGGAGCTAAAATTGGGGAGCATCTATTTGATTACTAGAAATACAATGACGATTTCATAAGGGGTTGAGTGAGGATAAGGGTGCAATCAGTAGGATGAGTAAGCATATGAAGGCAAATTAGTTTCAATATGGGGTAGATGGGAAAATTTATTTTGAGGTGGGGCAATTGTTTAGAAATATTGACCATTTTAGGAAACTTTTCAAGGACTACATAATATAGAGAGGCTTCGCAGGGAGAATGGTGTATAATGACAAATGGAGGATCAAGGTTGTGTGTAAAGAAGAAGGCTACTCAGTCCTTCTATATGCAGCCTTAATGGTTGACAAGCAATTGTTCCAGATTAGGAAATATGAACACACACACGCATGCCTTAGAATATTTAACAATCCAGATGCCTTTGCCTCTTAGATTGGCGAGAAGATATGGGGCTTCATTCAATCACACAAGGGGAGTTGTCTTAATCCCTTAGATGGTGAATTAGGAAGAGTGAATTTTTTAGAGATACATAAATAGAAGTTGTATAGGGCTAGGAGGTTGGCCACAGGAATGACCCAAAAAAAAAATGTGTTGACTCTTTTGCCTAGTTGTTCAAGTACAACCACATTCTCTAGGTCGTCAACCTTAGATCAATGATAGAACTTAGGTTGATTAGAGAAGAAGACACATAGAGTCTTACAATTAGAAAAAAGTCCCACAAAGTCCTAGATTCAAGAGGATTTTTTCTAAGTTTTGTTGCTAAAAAAAGAGGAGGGGTGTAGGCATTTTACAGGGATTGATAAGTGTCATTTGAAAGGTCAATATGGTGGGGTACTTCTATCGGTTGTCTTTATGGATGCAAACAGTGGGATATTCCTTTTAACAATATGTGTTTGTGAGGCAGAGAATAATGGCTCGTGGGGTTTCTTCCTTCGCCTATCGCATGATATTTTGGGTGATTTAGAGCATTATACATTCATGAGTGATAAGCAGCAAAGTATTCTAAATGCAATAGAAGCTGAGTGGCTAAATGCAAGGAGTTGATTATGTACTCGGCATGTGAATGCAAACTTCAAAAAGCATTTCCCTGGGGTACACATGAGGAAATTGTTTTGGGCAGTGAGTAGGGTTACAAACAAGCCAGATTTTGTTAAGGCCATGGGTAGCGTCAAGGATGTGAAATGTGGACTCCGATGAATTTAGCTACATATTGTTGATAAAGCATGTGAAAAAATGTGTTGTATAAGAGATTGAGGTAGTTTAGCTTTATCTTGATGAGAAGTTTAGGGTAGAGGCTAGGTTACCGTTTTCGGGGGAGAAACGTTTAAAAGATAGTGATGAGGATGTGGCCTTCCTTTTTGAGCAATATGGGTCAAAGGGGTTGAAGGACATTAGGTTGTATGTCAATGCTTTACCTGCAGAGTGTGTGGAACCATTGCAACATTTACCATAACCCAGCTCTACTAAGCCTAATGACACTCAAAACGAAAATTCCCCTCAAAAAGTATTGAGGATGACTTCCATTAGAGTGATGCTTCCTATGATAATGAAAGCAGCAATGGTTTGTTGGTGCAGTTGAGAATGTTGATAGTGAGGCTGGTAATAATGATGGGGTAATGGGGGAGAGGAAGAGTTTGAAACTGGGGGAAATCTGTCTGATTACAAGAAAAATGGAGATGATTTCATGGGGGGTTTAGTGAGGATGAGGATGCAATCAATAGGATGAGTAGGCATACAAAGGCAAATTAGTTTCAGTAGAGGGCAACTGGGAAAACTTATTTTGAGGTGGGGTAGATGTTTAGAAATATTGACCATTTTAGTAAAGTTTTCAAGGTCTACATAATTCAAAGAGGCTTCGTAATGAGAATGGTGTATAGTGACAAGTAAATGATCAAAATAGTGTGTAAAGAAGAGGGTGACTCATTCCTTCTATATGCAGCCTTAATTGTTGACAAGCAATCATTCTAGATTAGGAAATTTGAACACATGTACGAATGCCTTAAAGTATATAACAATCTAGATGTCTAGATGTCTCTGCCTCATGATTTGCCGAGAAGATAGGGTGTTTCATTCGGTCACACAGGGAAGTTGTGTTAAGCCCTTAGATACTGAATTAGGAAATGTGCGTTTTTTTGGAGATATATAAATAGAAGTTGTATAGGGTTAGGAGGTTGGCCACTAGAGTGACCCAAAAACAACATGTTGAGTTTTTAGCCTGGTTGTTCAAGTACAACCACATTCTTCAAGTCACCAACCTTTAATCCATGACAGAACTTAGTTTGATTAGAGAAGAAGACCAAAAAAGTCTTACAATTAGAAAAAAGTTCCACAAAGTCCTAGATTCAAGAGATTTTTTCTAAGTAAGTTTTGTTGATTAGAAAAGAGGATTTCCGGAGGGGTGTAGGCATTTTACAAGAATTGATGAGTGTCATTCGAAAGGTCACTATGGAGGGTACTTCTATCAGCAGTCTCTATGGATATAAACAGTGAGATATTTCCTTTAGCAATATGTGCTTGTACGGCGGAGAATTTTGACTAATGGGGTTTCTTCCTTTGCCTATTGTATGATTTTTTTGGTGATTTAGAGCATGTTACATTCATGAGTGACAAGCAGAAGGTTATTCTAAATGCATTAGAAGCTGAGTGGCCAAATGCAAAGAGTTGATTTTGTGCTTAACATGTGTACACAAACTTCAGAAAGAATTTTCCCAGGGTTCACATGAGGAAATTGTTTTGGGCAATGAGTAGGGCTGCAAACAGGTTAGTCATAGGTAGCATCAAGGATGTAGATGTGGAATATGGACCCTGATGAATTTAACTACATAGTGTTGATAAAGGATATGAAAAAATGTGTTGCAGAAAAGAATAAGGCAGTTCAACTTTATGTTGATGAGAAATTTAAGGTTGAGGTTAGGTTACCATTTTCGGGGAAGAAAAATTTAATAGATAGTGATCAGGATTTGACCTTCCTTTTCGAGCAATAATGGTCCAAGGGGTTGAAGGACATTAGGTTGTATGTCGATGCTTTACTTGTAAAGTGTGTGAAATCGTTGCAACCTTTGTCAGAACCCAACCCTATTAAGCCTAATGACACTTAAACAGAAATTCCCTTTAAAGAGTATTGTGAGCATGACTTTCATTGGAGTGATGCCTTCTATGATGATGAAAGTGGAAATGAGTTTGTTGGTGCAATTGGGAATGATGATGGTGAGGCTAGTGATAATGATGGGGGTAATAGGGGAAAGAAAGGGGTTGAAACTGGGAGAAATCTATCTGATTACCAGAAAAACAGTGACAATTTTATGAGGGGTCTAGTGAGGATAAGGATGAGGATGTAATCAGTAGGATGAGTAGGCATATGAGGCAAATTAGTTTAAGTATGGGGCAGATGAGAAAATTTATTTTGAGGTTGGGCAAGTGTTTAGAAATATTGACCATTTTAGGAAAATTTTCAAGGATTACATAATTTAGGGAGGCTTCACAGTGAGAAGGGTGTATGATGACAAGCGGGGAATCAAAACGGTGTGTAAAGAAAAGGGTTGTCCATTCCTTCTATATGCAGCCTTAATGGTTGACAAGTAATTGTTCTAAATTAGGAAATATGAACGCGCGCATGCCTTAGAGTATATAATAATCCAAATGTCTTTGCCTCATGGATTACTGAGAAGATGGGGGGCTTCATTCGGTCACACAAAGGGAGTTGTATTAAGCTCATAGATGCTGCATTAGGAATTGTACATTTTTTTGAGATACATAAATGGAAGTTATATAGGGTTAAGAGATCGGCCACTAGAATGACCCAAAAACAACATGCTGAGTCTTTTGCTTGGTTGTTCATGTACAACCACATTCTTCAGGTCACCAACCTTGGATCCATGATAGAACTTAGGTTGATTAGAGAAAAAGACCCACAAAGTCCTAGATTCAAAAGATTTTTTCTAAGTTTTGTTGCTAAAAAAAAAAGGATTTCTGGAGAGGCGTAGGCATTTTATAGGGATTGATCAGTGTCATTTGAAAGGTCACTATAGTGGGGTACTTCTATCAGCAGTCTCTATAGTTGCAAACAGTGGGGTATTCCCTTTGACAATATGTGTTTGTGAGGAATAATAACTTGTAGGGCTTCTTCCTTAACCTATTGCATGATTTTTTGGGTGATTTAGAGCATGTTACATTCATGAGTGACAGGCAGAAAGGTATTCTAAATGCATTAGAAGTTGAGTAGCCAAATGCAAGGAGTTGATTTTGTGCTCAGCATGTGTACGCAAACTTCAGAAAGAATTTTCCTAGGGTTCACATAAGGAAATTGTTTTGGGCAGTGAGTAGGGCTGTAGATAAGCCAAATTTTGTTAAGGTCATGAGTAGTGTCAAGGATGTAAATAAGGGTGGATGCAAATGGTTGCTTGAAAATGAACCAGACCAATGGTCCAGACATGTCTTTGACACAACAGCAAAGTCAGACCACATAACAAACAACATGAGTGAGTGCTTCAACTCATGGCTCTATGAAGATAAGGAACTTCCTATACTACGTATACTAGAGCTTTATAGATATAGGGTAATAAAATAGTTACAATGCATATTCAAAGCCAGTACATAGTGGATTACACCTCTTCCACCAGTGATTCTCCAAAAGATTAATAAGCTGATTGAGTTAGCTAGAAATGTCAGAGTCCTATAACTTGGATTTGATGAGTTTGAAGTTGTTGATGAGAATAACAACCAATGTAGAACTCATGTTTTGATTTTGGGTAAGCAAGTGTTTGATTGTGGGATGTGGCAACTATTGTGAATTCCTTGTGTTCATGCTATCAGTTGTTTGTTACACGAGAACATTTCCAACTTTGAACCTTATGTTGGTCAGAAGCTTATAATTCTCATGCACCTACAAACTTATGTAGACATGATCCACCATGTGCCTGACAAGACCAGTTGGCCAGAGGTCAATAATGAATATATCTAGTCACTAAATAGGCAACCTAAGGCTAGCAGACCTCCAAAGTCAATACTGAGAGATCTAAATGAAGAGCCGAAATCTAAAATGGTTTCTACACTTAGGTGTAGTGTCTATAATATCCTGGGGCATAACAAAAGATCTTGCAAAAAAAAAAATTGGCAAATGCAGATAAAAGGAAGAAGCAGAAGGTAATAGTAAAAATGTCATTTTCATCATATTTTTCCATTGATTATCATTCTAATACTTATTTCTATATTTTCATTTGCAGTGAACCTTTGTGCCCACAATGATTGCACCCTATTCAACATCTCAATTTGCAGTATGTTCAAAGCCTTCTTCAACTCAAATGTCAGCCTTGTCACAAGCTTCATGTTCAAGGGGTATTTACAACTATTTTAAACCATATGTTATTTATGCTGATTACTTTTTATCTTCCCTAACATTATTCTTACTTCTCTTAATAGGTCAACCAAGTTAATGATGCAATGGGGGAGTTTTTTTGTTTGTTGCAACTGTAGGTTACTTTTGTGGTATGAAATTTAGGCAGGCTGTTTTATATGGTTAGACTTTGGCAATATCTGTTTGGGTAGTGCATGGTAAAATTGTTTGATTGTTTTTTTATGTTTTAATTTTGGCATGATTTGCTTGGGTAAATTTGGGCTACTTGTTTTTCTGTGGTTGGATTTTGGCATTATTTGTTTAGATTTTGGATTTAGAAATTTGACTATGTGACAATTGAAAGTAATTGAATATGTGACAATTGAAAGTGTTCTTTCATATTATTTAGTGTAACTACAATTGGCTATGATAGTATGAGTTATGCACTAGCCGTTGTGAATACTGTGTTTGCCCTATGATTCTCCTTATCGATGTGTAGTTTCTATTTCTTTCAAATAGGTTCTAACTTAGTATCAATTAATTTTGTGGATTTTCAGGATGGAGAAGAGGACAATTTTGTGCCTGTTTTTGCAACTATGAGTGAATATGGAAACTACTCAGTTTTTCAAACGTGGTTTTGAGGAAAATGGATTCATGGAGAGAGTAACCCTTTTTCTTATTCTGGTACATATTAATTTTTTCATAAATGTTTGGGTAATACATGGTGTAATTGTTTGATTGTTTGTTTATGTTTTAATTTTGGCATGATCTGCTTGGGTAAATTTGAGCTACTTGTTTTTGGTGGTTGTATTTTGGCCTTATTTGTTTAGGTAGGCAGCTATTGTGCATGGTAGATTTGTTTGTGTTTTTATTTGTTTTTGTTCTCTGTCTTAAATTTTATCTACTATAGCTATATTTCTGTTGGATTTTGGCCTTATCTGTTGTTGTTCCAGATTCTCACTCTTAAACTAACACCATTAGTGACTATTGAAGGTGGTAAAAAAGGGTAAATGAGGTCGGCAAATAAAGGTATGGGTTTTGTAAAAGAGTTTGTGGGGAGTCCAATGGTGGTCTCGGAAGTGATTTTGGACTTTGAACTTTGAAATCGGTTGAAAAAAGTCAAAAATTGTTGGCTTGTACGCTGCTAATGTGAGCCACTTTTTGTTAACGAGAACCTTTCTTCACCCAAAGAAAGCGTGTGGCGCACTTTAGCATGCCAATGTGCACCGCACTATAGTGAAAAGTTGGGAATCTGTTAAAATAAAAGAAACGACATTCCTTTAAGCGTGGGAATCTAGAATAAATGCAACCAGGGGTATCAACTAGGGATTTTGCTAAACCTTGAGTAGGAATATGTCATTTGCTCTAAAATAAATTAAAATTTTATCCTAATATTAAAAAAAACTGAATGACATGAAATAAAATTATTAACAAAATTTCATATTCTTAATTCTAAAGATAAAGAAAAATAAGTGTAAAATTTATTTAGTTAATATCAATGCTTTAAAAACCAACCTAGGGCTAAACTCAGCAAAGAACCGGGTCTCGGGTTGACCAATGGGTCAAACTGGTGACGTGTCATATAAACAAATTTCAAAATTTTTGTATCGCCGCACGTTAGCATGGTGACTGTTTCGATGCACATTAGCACGTGTCGACGTCGGCCTTCTTTCCCCTTTTTTTGGCTGTTTTCTCACCCAAAATGACCCTCGTCACCACTATTGGAATCCCCACCCTCTCCTCTTCAAAACCATACCCTTTATCCTCTCTCATCACTCGTTGATTGCTGGCAACAGAAAACGTATTTTTTCGATTGTCCTTTGCTAGATTCTAACCGTTTTGAGCAAGATAACTCCAACCACCACCACCACCCATAGACTAAACGGCTACTCCCTTACAAAACCCCCAATGTTCCCAAGCCATTCCACCCACCAACCGCCGGCAATCAGAAGCTAGGGTTTTGCTATTTCTTAGCCAAATTCCGATGACTAAAACTTAATCAAACACAACCTCTCGACTCACCGTGATCCACTCTTCCGAACCCCCTCATGTTTGCCCACCAAACATCAGTCGAAAGTTGCCATTTTCTGCATTTTGATCCGAGTTTTAAAACAATGGTTAATATTTCATTCATATACACTTTTTTATTTAAAAAAATAACAAAGTTTAAAAATTAAATTTTTTCCCAAATAAAGCGACGTACTTGGACTGCAACAGTGCAACCCAAAAAGCCCTCGTGTAAATGTAAAAAGTAAAGGCCTATATACACCAAAGTAATTGCTTTAATATCATGTACACTTGAAAAGAAAGAATCCAATTACATCTTTTGAGTATTGAGTCAATCATACCACAAAGTTAATAAATTTATGTCGCCAATTCATATGATTGGTGATTATTAACTAAAACATCTATGTGAAAAATATGTATTGGCTTATAGCTTTATACTGTTGATTTGGTATTTTGTTGTATCATCGATACTCTCACCTTAAAATCATGATTTTTTATTTTTGGTAGAACTTGTGATATAGTGAAATCTAATTTTTAGTTTCACTTATATTTATTATTCAATTAAGCATTGATATATTAATTTTTTTATTATAATTGTGAAAGTATATGAAACAGAAATTTACATAACTTTTTTTTTTTTTTTCTAGTGTGTACTTGAAAAATAAGTGCTGAGAGTAGTTCATTTGTGCAAAAAGTTTCACCCTCACGAAAATCCACAGTAGGAGAGGTATAATTATTTTAATTGTTCTTATTTTCTATCAAATAATTACCCAAAAGGTGAAACATTTTAATAAACCTTAACTTTCATTCATGGATTAAAGAGTACAATTATCTTAATGTATTATCGAAAAAGTAAAAATAAAATAAAAGAATTATATAAAAGAAGAACAGTGCAGTCCACTAGTGTATTGTAAAAACCAGAGAACAACATTTTTTATTCTCTACATTTCTTATTTCCAACCAGACGTCATGACGCAATGTATAAAATTCATTATAATGATTGATCACTTATAAACAGACGATCATGAAAATTTTGGCAACAGTTAAATATAATATACAATGGTGATGCAAACAACCACAAAAACTCTCACTAACTTAAAAAGTTTTATGTTGATATAATATACACATTCATACTTATATTATATAGTCTTAAGATATTTCTAAGCATAAGTTGTAAATATGATCCTCATAAAATTATTATATGTGCATTAGCTATATATAAATTAGTATTTCTAAATGGGCTGGAATGGTTTAACCTGAATCAAAGTTCCCAAAGGGCGCTGGCCGAAAGAAAGGTGTTGGGGGGTTGGGGGGGTTGTTTAGTTCTCAAAGTTGATTAAAGATCCCATTAGTCATTAGATTATAATTAATAATTATTGCATAAAAGGTTAACTAGTGGGAAGTGGCACTAATTGCGATTATGGGTTGTCAGCAGGCAATAAGATAAAGGATGTTAAAGAGTGATTAGTAATAAAACAAAGTGGTAGATATGGATTTGGAAAAGAGTTATATATGTGGAGAATCGATGTTGCATATACATATAATTATTTTCAAATGCTAGTGGTTTCCATGCAATATAACCATGTTTCGAGTGGCTCTCTCTTTAAGTCTTATTATGCTTTAGTCATTAACAAAATTGAAATTTGGGTCTTGTTACCAGTGAAAGCATATAGGGTTTTCAAACAAAATTATATTCAGTGGCAATCTGGTTGGCCAATTTCATCTTCTTTATCAAACAAATTACAAAGATTTTTCAATTCATTTGTGGATTGCAAACTTCAGCTCCTTAATTAATCCAATCCAAATAGTTGTGTTTTTGGGAGTTCAAAGTAATATATATGTCATGTATGCTTCATCAATTAATTATTTTGTTGAATATGACTTCCACTCTATGCTAATTAATGTTCCCCACTATTGCTCCTCGATCTTGAACCACATGAAGAAGGGTTACATGTTATGTCAAACTTCTGGTTTTTATCTGCTTGAAATGGGGTCTACTAATAAATTTTAATGATTTGGCTCAATGAATTAGTTATAAATGGCTTTAACGCCCACTTCATTTATAAGATCTTTTATAGACACTTTGACAATGAACAAAAGCAATTTATGTGGTATAAAATTCACCATGCTTTGCTTGGCGTATATTATAATTAATCTACTTCGTTGTTGAGCAAATGAAAGACGTACAGGAGACTCAGAATCTGGCTTTATCTTCTGCGTTAAAATTCGTAATATAAGATCTTGTTTAGCATTCCGCATTCGTATTATAGAATATTGTTGACCTTTATGCAACTTCTCTTCAATTAACCACTAACCAAATGAATATAACAAATAGTTTTTCCAACAACCAAAACCAAATTACAAGTAATAACTAACATGGAAAGAAAAAAACCAATATAGATATAAAAAAAAAAAGAAAAAAAAAAAAAAAAAAAAAAAAAAAAAAAAAAAAAAAAAGAGGATATCTGCAAAATATCACATCGTGTGATTAGACTACATACTTAAAGACTCAACTCAAATGTTATGATGCTTTTAGATGGAGACTTTATTTAGGGGGAGAGGGAGGTATCTCATTCTCTACCTAATATTTTTTGTTGATGCCTGCCTCCAGAAGTACGATTAATTACATTTCTACTATACCATTCTTTAGCATAAGATTCTAAGCTACTGCAAAATGGAGTTGTTACATATTCTGATATATAAATAGATCTTTAGCAAACCCCAGAAGTCAAAAACCTAGAATATGGGAATCAACCGCGGCATGTAATCTGACGATTGTGACAATACTAAAGTTGGATGAGGAGCTGGTGGTATTATCCCTAACTACTGAACTATATATTAACATGACAACTTGGCCACTTAGTTATGTTGTAGGAATCGGATTTAATTAGCTTTTGCTTGTGGTTGTAGGATTGTTTTCCCCCTGAGTGCAGAACAACCATTGATGCTATGTTCATTAAATTCCAATCAGCTGGCCTATCCTGGAAGAGAGTGACAGGACTAGAGACTAATCGCTACTTAAAAATGAAATTCCATAGAATAATTTCTTAAGTCTTTAGCTGCCTAAGCAATAGTGAAATTACTAATAAACAAAGACATTGAGTGAAATTAATCAACCTTTTGTTTGGTTTCCTGGAAAGTACTTTCGAGACAACAGATATCCATACAAATACAATGCACTCTTTGTGTCATGGATAGTGCTGAGCTGCTGGAGCATAATTATTTCTAAATTCAAAGTAAATAGTGATATGCATACGCAACAAGAGTACCTGCTGACTCTGGTTGAGGCTGCAGCCATACTACACATATTTATTTTTGTATCAGGGTAATAATTGTTATGAAGAACTTGTTATATATGACTGTATATATAAAGTCTATAATCTATCAAAAACTATCACTGTTACTAGCATATCTCCACATTTGTCGTTTTTCTGAAAAGATAACAATTATGCTTTATCATATAAACCACAAAATTACTATATATTTTCTCTCTTAATGCTTTATTGTTACCAACTTCTTTAATAATTCCATTTTGACAATAACATTAGGTCTTAATCCGTTTTCCTAATTTTGAACCTTATATTTATACCATGATGCATAAGGGCCAAGTATATTGTAGCGTTATATATTTATTTAATAGCTAGGCTAAGTTTTATATCCCAGAGAATTGATATGGATAAGAATATTTTAGTAAAAGCTAGAACATAAGCGAAAATTTTAATGTGACAATTAATTAACTTTCATATCATGATTAAAGCCTTCAATTTATAGGTTATTCTGAGAATCTTTTTAGCTGACGTTTATATCATTTTTCATGTGGTGAAAGACAAATTAATACATAATTGATAAAAGCGAAAGCATCATTATGCACATCAATTAGCGTACGTGTACATAAATTCGATGCCCAGTAGCCACATGAAACTCGACCAATTAGTAAAAATTAATTAAAAACAAAAAAACAAGATTAGCCACTAGCAATCTTAGTGGAATCTGCATCAGACGTCAGCAACTTTTCATTTTCTAAAAATATTTATCAAATTATTCAGTGGGACAAAACAAACAAGACACCTACATCAAAATCACATAGAAGATCAAGAACAAATAGAAACCAAAAAAAGGATTCTGCATTTTCTCATTTCCTTTTATATAAATTACAAAATTAGCTTACATGGAAGATAATACAAGATTGCATGATTAAACTCAAAGGGGCCAAAAAAAAAAAAGGAAAATTAAGAAAAAAAGTCTCATTTTCTCCCCTCGATGGCCACCTTGTAATTAATCACACTATCATTATTGATCCTCTTTCTTTCTCTCCTTTCTTTTAATTAACTAATTAGTGATTATCATTGTTAATTAGGCCTTAATTTCAATAGCGTTCTTTTGCATTTCGACATCATTGGCTTCAAAGTCAGTAATCATATTAGTCGGACTGTGGTCATTTGTTTCTCCACTTCCCTTGATGGGTTCAGGAATTGTCTCGGCTTCCTTTTCTTTGTATTCCTTGTATTTACCCCACAAAACAGCGTAAAGTCCCATGACAATCAGAACAGCTCCAAGAACACTGAAAACCACCAAAATAATATTGAAAAAATAAGTTAGAGCTAACTAAAAAGAAGATGTTGAGTTATATATATATTGACATGAGAAACAGTAATTACCCTCCAACATAGATTTTTTCAGCCAAAATAAATGAGCCCATGATTGCCACAATGATCATCATAAGAGGGCTGAAAGCCGTCACAAAGACAGGCCCTCTTTTCTGCATCACCAGCCCTTGAACGTAGTATGCAATGCTTGATGATACAATACCCTGTACATCAAAATAGAATTATGTCTTCATTAGTTACTTAGTCAAGTAATAAATTGAGAGAGATGGATCAGAAAGAGAGAGACTTACAGCATAGGCAGCAGCGAGGAGATTCATGTCCCAACCAATTGTCCAAGCAGAGGGTTTGTGTTCCATGACAAAGGTAACAGCAATGGACTGTAATGTTCCCAAAAAGCACACAATGGCTGTCAGTGAGAGCTGCGCCGTGTATTTCCTCATTGTCACTGCCTGTATAACAAGTCACCGTATATATGTTAATTTAGTACAACTTAAAGTCAAAAAATTTACAATTTGAAAATGTTTATTTGTTATCTTTTGTTACCTGAAGAATGAAAAATGCAGCCCAAGCGAATGTAGCCAAAATTAAGAGAATGGAACCCTTAAGCCAGTCTTTGTCAGTGGAACCAGTTGCTTCAGATGCAGAGGATGTTTGAGCGTGGACGGCTTCAGACCAAATCATATTAATGACGTGGCCTTTGTATAGTGTCATCAACATAGCTCCAGCCACAGTCACTATAGTTCCCAGCACCTTTGCTTGGCATCTAACTTTCTTGAAGTCCACCAGCTCCATCCTTTATCCAGAAAATCCCATCAATAAATGGTTCCAACATAATGAAAAAAACAGAGAGCAACGTCAAGTTTATGACGATGATTTTAGTTATATATATAATACCTGCAGAGAACTGCCATGACAAATGTCATTGCAGGTAACATATTACTCATGGCGCAAGAGAAAGTGGGGGATGTGAACTTCAACCCAGCGTAGTAGAAGTTTTGGTCAATAACAGGCCTATAAGACGAAGAAAGGAAAAATTATGTTGGACTTGAACTTTTTATATGAGCTCGATTACCAAAAGTATGCTGTATTATGGAAACAAACACTAACCCAAGTAAACCCAGCACAAAAAGTTGCACGAAAATGGTAAACGTAATCTTTGGCCTCACTTTCCTGTAAAATTAAAATTAAAATTAAAATTAAAATTAAAACGAATTCATATTCGAACCAATTAGACAAAACTTGCTGATATATATATTATGTCTACCTCTCAAGAACGATAGCAAAAGGAGCAATGACTGCGGTAGCAAAGGCATGCCTGTAAACGACCAGAACGTAATGGCTCATTCCTCGGTTAAGAGAAACCTTAGTGATGATATTCATCCCGGCATAGCCAAATTGCAGAGATATCATGGCAATATAAGGCTTACACCTTTGAAGAAAATTGGCACAACCACCTTGTCCTTCCATTTTTTTTTTCTACTCTTTTAAGGACTTTTGTATAAAAACGCAAGGAAGAGGAGTGAAATATGTGTATGGAGAACACTCAAGCTGCTTGTGTCTCCTAAGTTAAAGTAGAAACGAGGTCACATATTTATAGGCAGTTTCGGCCTCTCTATCCATAATAGTAATTTTCATATATGGATTTTCGAGCGTGTGAAAAAATGAATCTCAGCCTATCACACGTGAGTGTTGCACTAAACCCTGGATCTATTTGAATATTCTGATTAATTGATGTAGCAATGGAGTGGGTTCGACGTGTCAGCAAATGGGAGAGGCTTTACATGAGGTGGGATCCACTTCCTTTTACCTTAGTGGCAATCGATGTGAGAGGTGCCAAAACAAAGGCGACTTTGGTGCATGCTGATGCCATAGAGGCTGGCCCTAATTAACATGGTGATGGTGGTGGAGGTGGTGGCCCATCATCGCCACTGTGGGACCCCCATCCTCCGCCTCCACGACGCGGCACTCCGACGCATCAATTCTTCGGTACTGTTATGCCAACTACACCAGTGCTTCAACTAAAGTTTATAATCATATCACTCAATCTACTTATGATTCTATAATCATAGCTTAAAAATAATTAATTAATTAACTATCATCTGCATGCTAGCTACCTTAAAAATACATCGATTAAACGTGTTAATTAGTGACCCTAACCATAATAATCATTTATTAAAAAACATTTTCTAGTTCTTCTTAGCAAGTTCATTGGGATTCTGTTAAATAACCACTATTGGGTGTTCTGATAGTAAAAGAGCAAATGATAATCTAAAATGGTCTCATAAATTCAAGTCTCATTTATGATAAAAGAGCAAAAGGAAGATCTAATATAGTCTTCCAAAAAAATGACCTAATATAGTCTCTCAAGTTCAAATCTCCTTAAAGGTACAAAAACAAAAGGAGAATCTAATATAGTCTCTCAAATTCAAGTCTTCATGGTTGCTAATGGTCATTAGAACTTATACCTAATTGATAGTTTCAAGATCTTGATGGATTAGTTGAGGTGCATATAAGCTGATCTAGACACCTCGGTCATAAAAAAATAAAAATTAAAAAATTAAAAAAATAAAAAAAAGGGGAATTTCTGTTAAGTATCCATTATCAAAAGGTAATGTACAATATTAGTTCTCATACTTTTTTAAAGTTGGCCGGAATGGAAAAGTTATCAGTATTCCATTTTTCTTTTCTTTGTTTCTTTCTGTATATGCTGATATTTTATAAATGTGCATTTCTCTCATGCATCAGCAAATTAGTTAATGTGGATTTGACTTTGATTTTAAAGAGTAAAGTAATTTTCAAGAATTCTTTGTCCTGTGTATACTAGTGGGAATTCTTTAATTTATTGAATCCAATAAATTGAAATTCACTTTAATTTCTTGCAGACGAGTTAGTACAAAAGTCTGTATTAATTATTTATATACTGCCAACCAGCACCCATATTTGTAATTCTTGCTTTACTTGGAAATTTTCGAATGAAAAGGTCATCTTCTTTTTCTTCCTTAATTTGTAATAACTACAAATATAAAAGTTAAATTTCATTATCAAAACTAAACGGAGATAAAATTAGTTCCTTATGGGATAAGTTATATGACCTACTGAAGGCTTTTATGATGAAGATTTTTTATGCCTTATCAGTTTATTACGTCATAACGTAGATGCAGAAAGAGGAATATATTAGCCGATGACATAAAAAGGCCATTCTTTTATCTTCCTAGCTAATGTATTATATATAGATGTGATTGTGAAATGAATTTAGAAACTTATGCGATTGTGATGGGAAAGGGAATTAATTTCAGCTTTGAAAATTCCCCAGATAACACTAAGATAATTAGATAAATTTTTAGATTAGAAGCTCGTTCTCATGTTATTCCATTAGCATTAAGCATGGACTTGAATATTCCAACACAGATCACTAATTATATCCATAAATATTTACCCTTTTATCCCGATCTTATATTTTTCTGTTCCTTATGATATATTCAGAGTTGTAGATATGCGAAACTCTGGCTATATGCTTAATGGAACCATCCTTTTAGAACTTTAAATTCTTTATTGACTTTAACATTTCAGAAAAGATCGATGACGCACTTGAAGCATTTTCTCTTAGTTTTGTCTGGTGAGTGGTGAGAATCAATCAGATTCACAAAGCCTGACCATTCGCCACAAAGTTAAACATTTATACAAATGGTAATTGTCTTGTCTGCCAAAGCCTACTTAAAAATCAATCGTACACGTGTCATGTTTTTGCATGTCATATGATTTTGTGTTACAAGAGGATAAAATCTACACATACTCTAGTTCAATAATTAATGCCCAATAAAAATAGGTTGATAAACCATTTTCATTAAAATTGATTAAACAAGGTCTATTATTAGGTAGGTAGGATCCATTGTTAGATAATCATGATCTATTTTTATATAGATTAAACTCATTACGAATTGATTAATTATAAATTGATACGTCGCGTTTGTAAAAGAAAATTAGTGAGAAATGTTTGTTAGCGTAATATTACCCAATTAATGACATGACTTCTTGTTTAATATAATAAATTAATATTTTTATTTTCATAACTTCATACATTATGTATTATATAGTTTGTATAATACATAATGTCTCCATTACCAGAAGAATTTCCAGAAGTTGCAATGCCTTGCCGACGAAAATTGCAGCTGCAACATTTGTATCTATCTGGTCTTACAAAAGGTGGAAGCGACAAGACTTGCAAGGCACGTCTGTTTGCTACATCGTTTCGATCTTCGGCTATGAATGATTGACTGGGTTGACATTTCGATATCCTCCTCTTCATGCGCGCATAAAATCTATGGTTTACTTTTGAAGAAAGAAAAAGGTCTCAGCAGCCATCATTAATTCTTAATTTGAAGTTATATAAAAATTTATGTCCATCATCTGCCATAATTTCCTATGAAAATAATTCAGTACTTTTTCATTGCACTAGGTGCCGTAGCAAATATCTCGACTAACCCACATGCATCTCCCACAACATATTTTCTAAGCAATATTATATTTTTATGTAGATTTATATAAAATAATGTTTCTTTTTCATGTGTGTTTTATAGCCATAATTTAAAGAAGATTCGCGACTTGCCATATTTTAGAAAGATGCAAGTAATTCACAGGGTACATACCATTGAAATAGCTTTCACGCACGGTGTAAATTTCTTCGTCATTTAATTTTCTTAATGCTTTGCAAAGCACGGGTTTTCTATAGCCAGCATAACTTCTCACCTTTACTGGGGGCCTTGAAAATGGCGAGGCAAAATTCGAAGGCCACAATTTTATTTGTAATCTACGTTTTAATCTGCAAAACCACACGAAAATCGGCCAAGGGCTCCACAACTAATACAAACTTTAATACTTTTCTTTGTTTCAAATAATCCAATTAAGTGCAACAGTGGCGTACAGCTGCTTTATTCATGAAATGACCCAAAATGTTGTTTTGGCATCATAAAATAAGAATTGTGATCCAGCAACGTCGAGATATATAGTTGATGAGAAATGTGTTCGCAAGTGGAGCACCAGAAACGCAATGGCAATCTAATCACTTCCCAGTCGTCGTGCAACGTAAGACCGACAGATGGTGCAACAAATTGCAATGAACAAGTACTAATGGTCTGATCAAATTTGTCAAAGAAAAATAATGATTGAAGTTTTGGAGTGGAGATAATGCTTGGGTTGTAATTGGTAATAGATAAAATTTACAAGGGAACATGATAAGTTGGGTTGCCCTTGGCCTGCGATTTAGGGTCATAAAGGTGCAGTGGCAGGAGGAGTGGGCTGTTCGTGTTGGGATAATTGAGGTAGCTCCAAGAGGCAGGAACGGATGGTTATCTTTTTGTTTATATTTTCTTTTCTTTTCTTTCTTTATACGTGCGTGATGTTCCACTAGAAAAGCTTTTAATTTTGTGGTTGAATTATGGTGAACGACGGTGGTGATGGGTCAAGATTTCTAAAGCAGAAGCAAATTTTCCACTTGAGTATAATAAATTGTTTTGCTTTGTCGATTTCCCAACTGATGTTGGGGTAGGTTACCAGTATAGCATATATGGCAAGATGCTGGTAATCTACCGCAAGTTGCATAATCCGAGAAATAAACCTCTCAATTAATATATGAAAGAATAGTGTTTTAAAAACATATCTTAAAATCATTATAAAAAAAATAATGTCAACAATTTTTGTATTGATATTAAAAAAAAAAAAAAAAATTGTATCTCTATAAGACGAAGTTTATGGTGCCTAATAATAGTATATCAGTGTAGCACAAACGAATTCACATTCTTGTCATATAAATATTAAATTTAATAACTATTAATCACATCAATATATAAATAAGAATAATACTAGATATATAAATTAATTAATACAAACTCACGTGTTACAAAATGTATGAATGAATGTATATTTAAAGTCACCTCACTAAATACTTAATAAATTAAATAAATGATATGTCAATTAAAGAGTAGAGCCACGTCAGTTTGTATGTGTGCCACCAATCTATAGATAAATGGAAAAAAAAAAAAATTAAATAGACCTATATACATTTTGTTTGTGGTCCAGTTAATGGGGGATTCCTTGGATATTCAATTTTTTTTTTTATTTTTTTTTTTTAAATCTTTTAACATCTTTAAAACATTTAAAACCACCCTTTCATTATTAAATCATATCATAGAGTTTTGTTGTTTCAAGTCATATACATTACTGCGAATGTGGATGCCTTTGGCTTCTGTATACACTTTGAAAAAGGAATTAGATCAATGAACGTGGCCCGCTAGCCCTCGTGCATGCATTAAATTAAAACTCTCTTGTTCCTTTTGATAACTTTATATCAGTCTTGACGTCCTTCAACGGTTGTTTTCACATTTTTTTTTTTTCACGTTCAGTGTTATAACACTAGCTATAGCAGATCGGGACACCGTCCTTTTCTCATTTTTCTTTTAGCTAAGGCAACTTTTATTGTTTATGAACAACTAAAACACTATAATATTAACACATCACAGCATGGTTTTGCTTTCTTCTAAGAATCCAAAATTTAAAAGTCGCAACTCTTGTTTATCGTTCGTTCTTTTGTTCTCATACATCTTTTAGTTGTTTGACTAACTGTCCTAATTTGGAGAGAAATCAATCAAAACGAAAACCATAGGTTTCAGTGCCTTGAAGGAAACCTCATTCTTTAATCTCTATATGTTAACATCGTTATCTTTTTCTTTGATAAAAGACTTGCATAATTGCAACCAAGTGTTGATATCATGCTTATCACTCCCGAAAAAGGGATGGTCAAAGATTCATTTCTGTACGTCTACAGAAGGAAACTTTAGCTCCAATTATAGCAACTAAAGCCGATTATTTACAACCTTTTCCTGTTATTTTTAGCTATATATAAATTACTTTTCCTTTTTCTTCGAAAGCCAAGTTTCCGATTGATTGAATGCACAGCCAACTTATAGTATAAAGGTGGAAGTAGTATATTTTTATGTTCATTGAGAGGATGATCAACCAATAGAGACGATGATCTGTTATATTCAACAGACTTGGTACCAAAAGTAACTTTCATTTTATGTTTGGACGGATTCAGCTTTATTAAAAACAAAACTTTCATGGAATAGTTTTCATGTATTCAATTATATCAATTATTTTGTTTTCCTGCTTCCAAACCAATGGTTCTTATTTTCTCCTCCTATTTTTAAAAGTTCATGAACGGAAAAGCTTAGATAACTTTGGACCAAAACAGTGTTGGTTTTCTTTGGATTTAATAAGTTACTCGTCAATTTGTTGTTGTCATGAATTTCAATTCTTCAAATGTGTTAGATAATGAAATAGGACATAAAAAAAGTATAATACTGGTGATTGAAGTTGAACTCTGTTAGGCTCCGTTTGGTTCATTATTCTGATAGTTTTTAGAATAATCTTTTGAAAAAAATTAAATTGGACGAGTATTACGATGTAAGATTTGGAAATTAACAAAAATATCTCCTATGTTTGTTTATTTACTAAACACCCCTATAATAAAATATTAAAAGTTAACAAAAACACCTCCAACCCACCCATTAAATACGGACAGTCAACCACCACTGTCAGAGGGTGGCCGGAGTGTTTTTGTAATTTCTAAAAATATTATTTGGGGATGTTTAGTTAAATTAATAAATTTAAGAGGTTTAAAAGAAATTGAAAAATATAGAATAATATTTTGAGAATAATGACATTTGACTGTTTAACTTTTTTGGGAATAGTATTCCCAAATGTGAAACAAACGAAGCCTTAGTAATTATCTCTTCTTTATAATGTCACAAATCATCAATAATGGAATAAAAAGTTGACTCGATACTTGTAATGATCTTGAAATTTGAAAGTAGTCATCAATATTGTTGTCTTGCATTAGTTGAAATAATTTATACAATTAATTAATTAAATTATGCACGTGTTAGTCAATGCAGGCCATGAGTATTTGAGTATAAAATTTTGTGTTTCAAAACCTAGAAATACGATCACAGATTAAAACAAGAAACTTTACAAATGGGTCATGCAGCCATCAGATTTGTTTTGAAAATATAATAGCTGATATTAAACTTGGAAATCAAAAAAGTAAAAAGGGGTAATTACCTGTTAAACAAGTTTTTAATAAAGTCAAAATGAAAGTAATTATATTAAATTAGGCTATGGACCACAATCGCCACAATATAATTAGATCATAGACTATTAAATTATCATTAAAGTTAAGAAAATAAATTATACTCCCTCTATTTCATATTAAGGGACGTTTTAAGGTCTTGCACAATTTTTAAGAAAACAAATTTCTCTCTTTTTATACTAACACTTCCACTGAGATTGCAGTGGAAAAATTTTGATTCTCTCGTTCTTCTCCACTTGCATTTGAAAATGAAAAAGAGAGAGGAGATGAGGGCAGATAAAAATTGGAATAGAGGGGATAGGGGAATTCATGGAGAAGGAGAGAGAGGGTTGAGTAGTCGATCAACTTTTATTTTAGCAAAAAGATACTCATGTAAAACGTTAATTAATATGAAACGGAGGGAGTATTAATTAAATTATTTAATTATTATTTACTATTTCTTTCAATTAAATAACAATAGTCTTATTGAATTAGCTTTGACGTTAGCGAACGGACATTAATTTCATAAGCTTTTTTTCCCTAAAAAAAACGTTACAAACGTATGCATCATAACTTTGACAAATTTAAAATAACCAAACACTTTGTATAATACATTAGATAAACATTTTTAACATATCACGGTTGTTTCAACTAGTATATTGCCACTAGTTGGAGTAATAACAATATGTTAATTATATTTATATTGGTGTTAACAATACTGCCAACGATATTATTATTAAATATACTTATATTGAATTTACTAGTCATAACTGCTAATTACTAATATCAATTTATGTATTTTTTTTTTTAAATTTATTATATTAATATGTCAATATTTGAAAATCATAACATACAACTTGTAACTATAATGTTAAATTTTTAATTGAGGAGACTTGGTGCCTGAGAGTATTAGATTTGAAACTCACAATGTCACTCTTGAAACCTTTAATATGTGAAATTAAGAACAACGTATACGATGTTATAACATAAAATCTGGAGCTACAAATGCCAAACTTGAAATTTCAAAGGACTTGATACTAAGAATATTAGACTTGTAACAAACAACGTCATACTTGGAAGGCTTACCGTGGACTTAAAACCTTTAAATTATAATTGAAACCTATAACATTAATATACATGAAACCTATTGAGGTATAGCAGTTCAGAATTAATTTTCTGTTAAGGTTGGTTGTTGATCTAACGGCTCAACATAAATTTGATACCTATAAAGTACTTGAAACTTTGAACAATATAAATGAAAATTATAACATAGAATTCGAAAACCAAGTGACTTGATACTAAGAGCATTAAATTTGATAAATACAATGACATACTTGAAACCTATATTGTGGACTTGAAATAATATATTTGAAACTTACAATATTATTTATGAAACCTAAAACATTAAAATTGAAATTACTATAATTTGTTAGCAATAACGTTACACTTGAAACGTTTATTATCCTGCTTAATTTTTTTTTTTTATATGACTAATAATTAATTATATTTAGAAATATATTTTTTCACGTTTTTTAAATTAAATTAAATAAAAAATTACTTATAAAATTTTAAAAGTATTATTTTATTTAATTTTAAAAGATAAAAAACATGTTACCGCTTCAGTGATTATTAAACGACGCAAACTTTATTTACATTCACAAAGTCTCTCATTTCCTATTGTGCTGTTTACATTGTGCGAATACTCATGAAAAAAATATGTATATATAAACTAAGATAATTATATCTATGAAAAAATACTAACAAACTCTTATGTGAAACTAAAAACTGTTATATTTGAAACCTTTAACATAGATATGAAATAAATGAATAATACTTGAAATTAAAAATAGACTCTTATGAAATCCTTAATGTGAAACTGAAACACATAACATTAGACATGAAACTAGTTAAACTTTATACTAAAAACCTTATATATAAAGCAAATGGCATGTTACTTGAAAACTTGAAATCAAAAGTTAGCACATGAAACCTAAATCATATTTAAGAAATTTTTAATGTAAAACTTGAAAAAAAAAAAAAAAAAAAAACAAAACAAAACAAAACAAAAGTTGAGCTTGACATTAAAAACATTGAATTTGAAACTAACAATGTGTCAATAAAAACTTCTAACCAAAAATTGCTACTCGTGAATAGTACATTTGAAAATTTAAACAATAAACATGAAATAGTTTGATCTATACTTGAGATCAGACTCCTTCTAGGCAGATCTCAAGCACTATTTTTCATCATCTCATTCTCATAGCAGAAATCATGAATATTTCATTACTTATTCAAATATAAATTCATCCATCTATTTTTAATCCAAAAAATTTTTGATTTGTTGTTGGTGATTAAGAATTGACTTCTTAGATTATTTTAATCCATGTATAAAAACATAAAATTCAAGAGAGAGATTCATATCAAGTTGAATTCAAAGCCCTTTGAATCATTAACCAATCTTTAATGGATGAATAATACTACAGCTGGCCCATAACCTCTTTTCATAAATTTTTTCTCACAATCTCAGCGTGGTACCTTGCAATTGATCATCTGCAATTTATCAAGTAAGACCCAAATAGGATCAAGTACGAGTTGATCAATTACGAATTACTTCATCGGGGTTGTAAGAGAAAGTTTGTGAGAAGAAATTATGGGTGTAGTATTACCCTTAATGGATACATATATAATTTTTTCAAGTTTAAATAAAATAATGAATAAAACATCTTGATAAAATGTGATAAAATATGTAGTATTTGACTTCTTGGGCACTGCTTTATTTCGTCATGATCAACTACCCTGGCTGACAATTAGGAGGGAAAAACATTTTCTATTTTGTTGCGTTTTCTTTTGTCAAAGAATTTACAGACAAGATCGATTACAAGATATGAGATATCAATTTGGATTGTGTTTAGTCAAGATATTCTACACAAGTTATCTTCATTATTACCACATACGTAAAATGTGCTAATATTTACTAAGAAGTAAGGCTACTTCATAAGTCAGTCGGCAATTACTGGTTATCTATATCTCATGGAAAAAAACAAAACAATAATCTGAATTTTATATTTGATATAAACGACTAATCAACTCACTCAACCACTGATTTTTAGTCCATATAGCTCACTAAAGAAAGCAATTATCACAAGTCTTGCTTCTAAATTTAACCTTCTAATATTTAACCATGCATGCGCACTGACATTATTCATTAATAGATGCTCATTTTGTCTTCGAAGGAGAAGTAATTAATAATACATTTACTGCTGCCGAGTTTTGTCCTCCGTAATTCTCAAGCTTGCATAAACTAGGTTTATTATAAATAGGGTTAAACTGTACTAACTTAAATTTTAATTTACGTCGAGATATAAATTTTAAGCTGATGTCATCACTTAACCCAAATAAATATGAAGTATATATAGAGTTTGACTCAATTACTTGTATATCCACACCTACCAACTAAAATTCTTTTGAGGAAAGAAGCAAGAAAACGGCTAATAGAAGTGGAATATCCACACGATTACCATATATTATGTTCACAATAGCTTTAAGATGGAAGAAATCCATTCTCTATTTGTTAGTGGATATTGACTGAACAAAAATATATATGTATTTTATTCAAGTGTAAATAGAAATTATACATGTCAATGCACATATTTAACATGAATCCTTAGAAAGTGAAACGCATGTTATTCACTCATTTTTATCAAACTTTATAAGACAGCAACTTTTGCCTAATTGTTTTGTGGACGAGAAGCAAACACTAAAGCAATTAATTTTGTTTTTCCATATCCATCATTCTGTTTTCAACCACCACCACAGAGCGGCTGCGTTTCTCTGCATCCCACTTCTTGCTGACTAAACCGCACTGAGCATATTTTAAAATCAAAATTATATGCACAATGTCCATTCTCTTGAAGCTTAATTTGCGAAATCATGTGTACACATAAAGTTAATTACCTACGTCACATTAGGAAAAGTTCATTGAATTTGGTAGATATAACATTCTTTAGGGTTTAAGGGTGAGAAGGTTCCTCGGGGCTGGCTTTAATATTATCATATTTGAATACCACCATAAGAAGAAATTCACATGTCCAGCAGGACCAGCACTACATTTAAATTTGGAATTTTGTTAAAATAAAGCGACACTTCTGAAACGACTCCGGATTCACGGTTGAGAGGGTTTCTCATGAATAGGTTAATTGAATTGATGGCTTTAATATTGTATTAGGCTTAGGCTATGCGCTTAATTTATTTTTTTCTTGTGTAATAAATAGTCCATAATCCATGTACTGAAACGATTGTTATATATATACATATATATAATACTTGTAACTCATGATATGTATATGTGTACATCAGGACATAAATAATACACGAATATGTTCATTGTCATAACTCATAAGAAATTATTTCATATCAGTGTGCGCCTTCATATGTTGATATTACAAGCAAAACAAATAGGAGTGTAGTGAATATTTATTTCTTAATTTCAGCATTTAAATTTTAAAAGAAAGACCCTAAAATTAAAGGAAAACGGTTCAACTCTGATGCAGTGCCAGTCATGAATATGTCATCATATTGCCAAGTTGGATTAACCATTTCTAGGCATTTAATAATTTTGATTAAGAATTTATGTTGTCTAGTAAGTTGTTTTGTTCATGAATTTATGTTGAGAGTGTTATTATTGAGCCCATTAAACTTCTTTCAAAACGCCAAATTAAATAAAATTCGGGAAGTGATTTTCAGACCGCATCTTATTTATCTTTACCCCATATCTTCTATTTTAGATAGTGGTATATTAGTATTTAGCAAAATTATAAAGGCCGAACGACTTGTGCATACCCAAGGTTTGCTATAACGACAAGTTGATACCTAAAAGGTTTTGAAACGACAAATAGGTACCTTCCGTCATGTTCTGTTAGTAATTTCTGTTTATTAATGGTAAAAAGACTAAAATGCCCCTAAAAGTTTGAATTTTAGTTTTTTATAAATTTAAAAATTTCTAAAAAACCCCCTAGGTTTACAAATTTAACTAAATACCCCAATATATAAAATTTTTATAAAATAACAAAAACACCCCCGCCACCCGCAGTGCCAGATTCTGGCCACCACCACCGGAATCTGGCCGGAAAGCTGCGTTACGATACAGACCCGTCGGATCTGTGTCGTAACGTGCCGATCTTGCCTTTTTCGGCCAGATTTGGGTGTCGAAGCAGCAGCCAGATCTGGCCTTTTCCGGCTAGATCAGCCCCGACTAGATCCGTGGCTGATCTAGCCGGAAAAGGCCAGATCTACAGCCAAATCTAGCCGTCGACGCCGCAGATGAAGTTTTGCGGCGTCGACGGCCAGATCTAGCCGTAGATCTGGCCTTTTCCGGCCAGATCAGCCACGGATCTGGCCGGAAAAAGCCAGATCGCCGCGTTACGACATAGATCCGACGGGTTGTGTCGTAATGCAACTTTCCGGCCAGATTCTGACGGTGGTGGCCAGAATCTGGCACTGCGGGTGGCGGGGGTGTTTTTGTTATTTTACAAAAATTTTATATATTGGGTTATTTAGTTAAATTTGTAAACCTATGGGGTTTTTTAGAAATTTTTAAATTTATAAAAAACTAAAATTCAAACTTTTAAGGGCATTTTAGTCTTTTCACTATTAATAAACAGAAATCATTAACAGAACATGACGGAAGGTATCTATTTGTCGTTTCAAAACCTTTTGGGTATGTGTAAGCCGTTCTCCCAATTATAAATCATGATTCTTAACTCCTATACATATCCTAGAACAGGGGCGGACCCACATAGGGTCACGTGGGGTCAAGTGACACTTGGGTTTTATTTTTTATTTTTTCAATTTTTTCAATTTTTTACTGTATAATTACAGTAAATTCAAAATTACAATAAATTAAATTAATTAAAAATTTTGACTTTCTCTAATAATATGTTTCCCCTTTTTTCCCAAATCCCAACTTTTTCTCTTACCCAGCGTGCCCCACTCTATCTCTCCTATCCGTATTTTTCTCTTCCCCAACCCCAATGTGCCCCACCACTCAATTGAAAAATCGTCACTATTTTCAAAATCTTCTTTAACAGTGGGTGCGTTTGGTTTATTATTTTGGATAGGATTTTGGGGATAGTATTGGATAATTGAATATGGAAGTATTACGAGGTAAAATTTAAAAATTTATAAAAAAAGCCCCCTAAGTTTGCTAATTTAATAAATATCCCCAACATGTAAAATGACAAAAATACCCCCACCACCTGCAGTGCCACATTCCGGCCACCACCGTTGGAATCTGGCCGAAAAATCGCGTTACGACACAGACCGGTCAAATCTATGTCGTAACGCGTCGTTATGGCCTTTTCCGGCCAGATCCACCACGGATATGACCGGAAAAGGCCAGATCTAAGGCCTGCCATGGCCGTCGACGGCCAAAAAATGCCAAAACGACAGCCATCTTTGGCCGTCGTTTTCGGTCAACGATGGCCAAGAGTTGTCAACGACGGCCATTTCTTTATCCGTCGTTCACGGCCAGATCTGGCCTTTTCCGAGCAGATCAGTGGTGGATCTGGCCGAAAAAGGCCAGATCGGTAAACTTCCAGCCATTTATGGTCATCAGGTAGGACGTTGTACAGATTCCGGCTACCACCGATGGTGGTTGCCAGAATCTGGCAAGTATGGGTCGCGGGGTTGTTTTTGATAATTTTTAAACTTTTTTTAGGGTGTATTTGATGAAATTAATAACCTTATGGGGTCTAAAAGTAATTAAAAAAATAGGGTAATTTTTCTGAAATAATGTGCTAAACATTATTCGGAGAATAGGATTGGGAATAGGGATAAAAATAATAAGCCAAACATGGCAACGAATATTTCTTGATTTCCTCTTTTTTTTTTTTTTTTTTTTTTTTTACTTGATTCAATTATTGAGTTTTGTTTAATTAATTTCATTTAAGTTCTCTAAAATGTCCTTTATAGTGTTGTGCTCATTGGTAATTTTGATTGGCTTTCACTATATTTATTCAAACACTTGTAGATTTTTTTTTTTTTTTCTCCATAAATGGTGAGGTTGTTGGCTTGTTGCTATAGTTTTGTGCTTGGTTGGCTGCTACTTTTTATCTTCTAAGTGTATTTTAATTTATTGAGCTGCCAAGCAAGAGCAAAAAATGGGCCGTTAACTTCTTGTTCTTGTGTCAAGAAGACAAGAACTCTGAATAAAGAAAAATTAATCTTACTATAAAAAAAATGATGAAGCAAAAAAAAAAAAAAAAAAAAAAGATTAAAGCTTTTAGAATTAAATTTCTTTTGTTATTTTGATTTATAACATTAGAATAAATTTATGTCATTCAAACTATTTGTAACTTCATATCATAAATATGAGATTAAACAATGATATACAATTGAAATTAAGGGGCTAATTAGTTGAATTTATGTATAGTTTACCGATAGGTTTAATGGCTTGAAGATCAAGCATTTTTGTAAAATACTATTGATTTTGAGCTCTTTTTTAATTTCTTACTGCAATTTAAGTTTATTTATTTAACTTTTATGTTTAAAATTATTATAAATGTTAGTTTAGTTTATATTGAGCATATAATTTATTTGTTGCATTTTTTTTATCAAGTAATAACATATTGTTGTTTTGAAATAATATAGAGAGATATTTCAAAAGGAAGTCAACAATAATCTCATCATCTCAACAAGAGGAAAATATTGATGATTTAAGAAAAAATATGGATGTTGATTTGCGAGATCTTCCCATGGATCCAGGTTTATGTCCCCGAATTTTAGATTATGATCCTAATATTCAAGATCAAATCCAAAAAGTATATTTGAAAAGGGGTCCTTGTCAACCTAAAGGCCATGAGTTTCCTTTTAGAGATTTTGGTGGATTTGTTGTTTCTTGGTTTGATGAATTTGACCAATGGTTGGAATATAGTATCGCGAAAGACGCAAAATTTTGTCTTTGTTGCTATCTTTTTAGGTTAGATGTTGATGGTAAAGGGGGTGGTGATCACTTTGTTGGTCAAGGGTTTTCAAATTGGACAAAGAAATAAAGATTGAATGTTCATGCTAGGAAAGCTGCTCATAACTAAGCTCGAAGAAAGTATAAATCATTATTGAATCAAGACTAACACATTTAGACATTTTTTGATAGACACTCTTCTAAAGCACAAATTGAGTTCCGAACTCGTTTAAATGCTACAGCTGACTGTGTTCGTTATCTTCTAAGACAAGGGCTCCCATTTCGTGGTCATGATGAATCCTATGATTCAAACAACCAAGGAAATTTTCTCGAGCTTCTACGATTTCTTGTTGATTATAATAAAGATGTCTATGTTGTTGCTTTCAAGAATGCTCCTGACAATCTCAAATTAACATCACCTAAGATTCAGAAATACATTGTAAGTGTGGCTACAAGTGAAATTGTAAATGCTATCATTAGAGATTTAGGAGATTCATTATTCTCTCTATAGATTGATGAATCTTGTGACAACTCTACAAAGGAACAAATGGCTATTGTCTTGCGTTATGTTAATAAGAATGGACTTATTGTTGAGTGTTTTGTAGGTGTTGAACACATTACCAATACTACAGCTCTCTCACTCAAGATGACGCTTGACAATTTTTTTCTAGGCATGGTTTGAGTTTTTCTTGACTGTGAGGACAAGGTTATGATGGAGCTAGTAATATGCAAAGAGAATTTAATGGTTTAAAGACACTGATTTTGAAAGAGAGTAGATGTGCTTATTATATTCATTGTTTTGCCCATCAACTCCAGGTGGCTCTTGTGGCTTTAGCAAAGAATCAAGATGATGTTAATGATCTCCTTAATATTGTGGCGATTATAGTTAATATTGCTGGTGATTCATCACAATGTTGCACTATTCTTAGAAATAAGCAAGCTAGTAAAGTTATTGAAGCTCTTTCTAATGGTGAACTTTCAAGTGGAAAGAGCCTCAATCAAGAGATAAATCTGAAACATGCCAATGATACGTGTTGGAGCTCGCATTATGGTACATTAACGAGCATAATCTTGCTGTTCTCATCCATTATCGATGTTCTTGAAATTGGGATAAAAGATGGGATAAACTCCAAGCAAAGATTTCGGGCAAGAAATATATGAAATTGATGCAATCATTTAATTTTGTGTTTAGTCTATTTATGATGAAAGATTTACTCAGTTTTACAAATGAACTTTCTCAAGCACTACAAAGAAAAGATCAATATATGGTAAATGCTATGAATTTGGTTGAAGCATGTAAGCAAGCTTTACAATTGATGAGGGATAGTGGATGAGAAAATTTACTTAGCAAAGTTTGTTCTTTTTGTGCCAAACATGACATTGACATTCCAAATATGGATGACAATTTTTTTATTCAAGGGCGACCACAACGGAAGACTAAAAGTATATAAACGTGCATCATTACCACATTGAAATATTTTATAGTGTCCTAGATATGCAACTTCAAGTGTAAACTAATCATTTTAATGAGGTAAACACTGAATTACTTATTTGTTTGGCATGCTTATATCCAAATGAAAATTTTGTTGCTTCTCATAAGCAAAAATTGATGCGTCTTGCTGAACTTTATCCAAAATATTTTTCTTACTTAGAACTCATGGCACTTGATTCTCAATTTGATATTTACATTTTGGATGTATGCTGTAATGTCAAATTTATAGAATTAAATGGGATTGGAGAACTTGCAAGAGTGATGGTTGAAACTAAGAAGGATAGAGTGTTTCCATTAGTTTGTCTGTTGATAAAATTAGCATTGATTTTACCGGTTGCCATTGCTAGTGTAGAGAGAGCATTTTCAACAATAAATGTTGTGAAGAATCGTTTGCGAAAAAGAATGAGTGATCAATGGTTGAATGATAGTTTAGTTGTGTATATAGAGAATGATGTATTTGATAGTATTGATAATGAAGTCATTATATAATATTTTCAAAAGATAAAATCTCGTCGAGGACAATTATAAATGTATTAGTTAATAAAAAATTTATTAATACAAATATTTGTGTTTATTTTTATTTTTATTTATGTTAATTGTTACTTTAACCTTTGATCCCCCTAAGTTTCATTCATGGGTCCGCCCTTGTCCAAAAAAGCATGTTTTTAGAAGGTTATCAACTCTAAAAACTAACATAAATATCTTGTAAGTTTTGTTATAAGTTAGTTTTCCATTTAAACAATATAACTTGTAACATATTTCCAAAATATAAAGCTTAGAAAGGAAAAAAAAAAAAATGAAGAACAAGAGAGAAACTAACAGAGAACTTTGCAAAAGAAGATCAAACAGTAATTTTGTTTGCTTTACGTATAGAATGATATGAGATTTGAAAATTAATTTCTGGAGAAACATTAAAAAAAAGTTTGATAACTTTTATGGGTTTTATTAATTTATTTGTGAAATTATGAATTCCGATTCACGTAAATTTCTTTTAATTTTTTTAAGACAATTATATTCTCACTTAAAGTAGACAATGAAGGCTAAAAGACAAAATGGTGGGGGCTAAAAATCATTTTCCATAAAACTATACAAATAATCATGTTACAAAATTAGCTTTACCTTCTTCTTCTCTTCTTAACTTTTTTCATGTTAGTTTCACACAAATCTATGGAGTTCCAAATAAAATTAGATACAAGTAGGGATGGGCATTTTCCCCGCCCTGAACAGGGTAGAGATTCCCTGAATCAATCGAGGAATGGAACGGGCCCAGACCCAATGGCATTCCCCAAACTCAGGGACAGAGATGGTCACGTCCCCAACCCGGTCCGGCCCGACCCGGCCTGAATATATATAAAATTTTGTGGATGATTAGTAAAATTATTTTTTCCTATTTTAATTCAAAAAGTATATTACTCGGTAGACCGAGAGACAAGAAGAAAAAATAAATTTTAAGGTTTTTTATTTTTTAAATAAGGAGAATCTAAAAAAAGTAAATTAATAATGAAGACTTAAAAATAAGTTAATTATAGATCTTGAAATCCATCAATAAAAATCTTTCATTATAAATTAAAATAAAGAGATAATCTTGTAATCATGGAATTAGAATCAATTATCAAGGTATTTTTAAATATTTGGGTGGCAAATTAAAATATATTATTTCCTAACATAAATTATATAAGTCATAAGTGAAGATGTATAAGTCAAAAGTTAAAACATATTTTTAATTGTTATATACTTATATCAATTATTAGATTCTAAACATGTACTCTATCATTATATATAATATATATTGATAATATGAAAATGTACAAATTTAGAGAAGTCATAGCCCAAATAAATAAATAAGTAAATAATTATATATAAAGAGAGAATTGTACAATAATGTTCTAATTTTGTTGATGACTATTGATAAGATTCCATACAAAAGAACATATATTTAATTTTTTTAAAGAAATGATATTTATGTTTTTGTGCTTCAATTTATGCATTTATATAATTACCTAATATATATGTAGATGTTAATATATATGTTATATATATTCTTGCAAATAAAAAATTTGGGTCCAAAAATAAATAAAGTAAATCTAAAATCATAATCATACAAATCTTTTCATAGTTAATAAAGAGTAAAAATACATTGCAATATTTTTAAAAGAAAAAGTTACACCAAAAAAATAATAAATTAACTATGAAATAATAAAAATCCCCAAATTCCCCGCGGGCGAGTTCGGGGATTCCCCCTAAATCTCCATTCGGGGAATGGGTCGGGTTTGAGGAATCCCCTTGGGGCCAAAGACAAGGGTCCTCGGCCCCGGCCCCAACCTAGCCCGTGCCCATTTCTAGATACAAGTATTATAAAAAAAAAAATAAAAAAAAATATTTCCAAAAACCAAATTAAAATTAAACTAACATCTAAAATAGTTAACCTTTCATTCAATTCACTTATTATATACCACCACATCGTTATTTCTAAAATTTACAAATAATCCCAATAACATGCTACAATTAAAGAACAAAAAAATGTATAAATTAAAATAGCTACCAATACTTTGAAGAAAAAATAACAATAAATTCATATATGTAGCAATTAAAAACTTACAATTTTGTATTGCTTATAATATGATATATTGTATTACAAATCTTCTTTTCCATTAAACTATCTTTTTGTCCTAAAAATAATTTGTATTGCATAGAAAGGAACTAGTGTTTATGAGATAATAATAGGTATCAAAAGTATTTGTAAATAATAGGAAATTAAAGTTATTTTAATAATTTAATATAGGGATGAATTTGTCATTATAAAATTTATTAAAAAATAGGATTTCCTTAATCTATTAGTATTATTGTTACCTATGTTGTTTTTGTGGTAAGTTACTACGGTTGTATCCCTGGACAACCTATTTTCCATGGACAACCTATTTTCCATTTGGTTGAAGGCTATTACTCAAGACACTTTAATGCAACTAAAAACATCTCCAATGATGTTCTTTATTTTAAAGAGTGAAATTTGACTCTCTAAATGTAGAGAGTTAAACTCATTCGTTATTTTATATTTAAAGAATAAAGAATCTGTGAGAGTCTTGTTTTTATGGATAACCTCTTTATAATGAAGAGTTTGAATCGTATAAAAAGTTCTTTAAGGATGCATTGGGTAAACATTGGATAGACAAGGGTTTATTCCGAAATTAGGTTGTGTATTTGGTCACAGACTCGTCCTCATTATTGGGCACATTGGGTCCTTTATAAATCCATTGGGTTTTAGGAATTGGGCTAGAGGCGGGCCTAGTCCGATAGTCGTGTCCCAACAGAAAAATCTTAACAGAAAGTATAATAGGAGGGAAACCAACAACGGCTTATCTTCAACTGAAACACTCTCCATACAATTTCTATGGCAATGTCAATCTCTTCTTCGAAATCCCACTTGAATAATGAAACCAAAACCAAAAATTTTGAATTACTCGAGAGAGAAATTGGAAACCAAGGCTTGAAAAAACAAATTCTCAAACGTGGAACTTCATGGCAGACTCCATTTCCAGGGGACGAAGTAGAAGGTTCTTAGTAAATCTCATTTACACTTTCCAATATTTATCTGTTTGGATGCCAAGTAAAAAGGAAACTGAGTTTCAACACCAAGAATCAATAATTATCTTCTTTTAACTAAGTTTTTGACTATTTTTTAAACCTTGAAGCTTGTCGATATTTAAGCCGAATATCAGGAGGATAACTGAAATTTGAGAATATCATTTAAATTATAATTGAAAGTTTGCTTTTCAGTTCATTTCAGTGGACACGTTGAGGGCGGGGCATGTTTGGATTCGAGTCGTGATAAAGAAACTCCCTTTCGTTTCAAATTAGGCCAAGGTAAGTGGGGAACTCCCCTTCATTTTGTGGTAATTAATTTACATTGCACATTCCTTATCCAATTTCTTTTCTAACACTCATTATGGAATTGAGAAATTACATATGAATTTATTATGTTTTTTTTTTTAAGTAAATGAATATATGAAGGTATTTGGAAAAATATGGTTTTATTTTCCACTTCCTTCAGAAATAAAATTAGAGATGAAATTTTTTAAAATTTAAGGCAGTTCTATTGCATTTCTTGTTGCCTGAAATGTTGCTATTTTGAATTTGAAATGTTTGTTTAACACTTGAATTTTAGATGAAGTTATTAAAGGATGGGATGAGGGAGTTGCAACTATGAAGAAGGGTGAAAGAGCAATCTTCATAATACCGCCAAGCTTAGCCTATGGGGAAGCCGGTTCTCCACCACTTATTCCTCCCAATTCAACAATGGTGTTTGATATTGAGCTGCTATCTTGGAGCACTATCAGAGACATAACGGGCGATGGTGGAATATTGAAGAAAATTATCAAGGAGGGTGAGGGATGGGCTACTCCCAGAGACAATGATGAAGTTTTCGGTAATAGCAACCGTGACTCTTTAGCATTTTTTTTTTTTTTTTTTTTTTTCTGACATTATTTGATGTGAATTTCGATGGTGTAAACGAACTAAACTAGTCCAAAGTTTGGGTAATTGATTTATCCATACAGCAGAAATTATGATACCATCGTCTATAATTACAAATTGAACTGGCCTGAGCACTAGCCTAGTTTATGAAACCTCACTGGGTTGATCAGTGAGGATATGAAGTAATGCTTCTACTTTCTCTGTTGAAAACGCTGAAGTTTTAAGACAGCAGATAGATACATGTTAAAGCCTGTTTACAATGGAATTAGAAAATGGCTCAGGAAGATGAGTCGAGATCATTTGGCTGTGAAGTTAAGAGCTCTAATCTAGAAATCCGGAAATGGAGTCAAGTTTTGAAAATTCTAGCTGACGTTACTGGTCGGTGATGGGCCCAAATGTTTAATTTCTGTGTTGACATATTGAAATTTCATCTTGTAGTTAAGTATGAGGCTTGGCTCGAGAATGGAACACTTGTCTCTGAATCTAAGGAAGGTGTGGGGTTTCGCATAAGTGATGGTGTGTTGAGCTTGCTCAGTTACTTAAAATTTCTTCAAGTTATACATAATTTTGCAACATTTTGAGATCTTTAATTACTATTATTATTCTTTTGGTATGAGATCAGGTTATTTGTGTCCTGCAATAAGCAAGGCAGTGAAGACAATGAGAAAGGGTGAGAAAGCAGAACTCGCAGTAAAGTTCTCTTGTAAGTCGTTGGTGTTACTTGTTCCATCCAAAGCAGTAAGGATTTTCACTTAAAATTTGGAATTTCCTCCTTTGTATCAGTTCAACATTTGTTAAGTTATTAATGTTTGTATTTTTCAGATGGCTGCACAGAAGATGGATATGGGACTTCATCCAGCTCTAATTTGACCATTCAACTTGAGCTCTTATGGTGGAAAAGTATCATTAATGTCACGGGAGATGGAAAAGTCTTCAAAAAGATAATAAAAGCTGGTGAAGGTTTTGACCGCCCCAGTGAAGGATCCTTGGTGAAAGGTGACATCTGATAGACAATGCATCCACACTTTACATCTTAAAGATTATTCAAACTTGAGTTGAATGTAAAGGACTGTCTAACGGAGTTTCGTGTTTGCTTATGTTTTGTTAGTGAAATACATTGCCAGACTTGAAGATGGAACAATTTTTGAGAGGAAGGGATCTGAAGAGGAACCTTTTGAGTTCTTAACTCTAGAAGGTTGTTTCTATTTCTCATGTGAATTAATTTATTGAAGTGAACGATTGTATTTCCTGCTAATGTAACTTTGGAACTTTTCTGTGTCTTCAGAGAACATAAACGAGGGCTTAGATAGAGCGATTATGACCATGAAAAAGGGAGAACAAGCCATGGTGACTGTTGGCGGAGAGTATTTGAGCAGCCATGAAGTTTCAGAAGTTGTCTCTGCAAATTCAGTACTATATTATGAAGTACAGCTGATTGATTTCACTAAGGTACTCTGCTCTTATTGCTTAATACTTGCATCTATTGAAAATGAACTTGGCATCATGAAATCTTGGGATCAGCACAAATTGCCATATTTTCTTTTGTCTCATCTTGCTGATTCTGCTCCATGTACAGGATAAGCCATTTTGGAAAATGGATACTCAGGAAAAAATTGAAGCTTGTGAAAGGAAGAAGCATGATGGAAATTTGCTGTTTAGGGCTGGGAAATATTGGCGTGCCTCCAAGAAATATGAGAAGGCAAGAGACACATAATTAGTTATAATTCTTTTAAACTGAGATATTATTGTGAAAAAGTGAATGTTGCTGTTGATTTCTTCTTTAAACTGAAGCATTTGCTGAACTTCTGAACACAGGCTGCAAAGTTTATCGAGTTTGATCACTCTTTCACCGACGATGAGAAGCATATAGCAAACGCATTGCGGCTATCATGTTATTTAAACAATGCAGCTTGTAAACTGAAACTGGAAGAGCACTCTGAAGCTTCAAGACTCTGCACAAAGGTAAACTCCCCTTCGCCCTCCCACTTCCCTTCCATCCGTTCAAGACTTGATCCATTATTCCATTTACGTGGTTGACAGGTCATAGAACTCGATCCATCAAATGTGAAAGCACTCTTTCGAAGGTCTCAAGCTTACATGAAAACATCAGAACTAGAAAAGGCTGAGGCTGATATGAAAAGAGCTCTAGCCATCGACCCCGATAACAGGTAATTGCCTTTTCCTTCTGTCAGTTAAAATTATACAACAAGATTGATTAATTTTGTTTCATTTACAAATTCATTTGTTTTGAACTTGCAGAGATGTGAAACTTGGTTACAAGGAGCTAAAAGAAAAACAAAGAGAATATGCTAAATACCAAGCTGAGATTTTCAGTACCATGGTTTCGAAGATGGGTTAATTACAAGTCCGATCGTATTAAATTTTCTCAACCAGAGTGAGTCAAAGCTTGTACTTGTTTTGTTAATGATACACACCAATTTGTTAAAATTCAGTATGTAACATGAGACATTACAGTGCAACTTTTCATTGGGTATTTATGCTAAATGCTGTGGACAACAAGCCCAAACAAATAACAACTATAATAATAGTAAACAATTTGAATGGTTCAAATTGTGTTATTTTCAAAATGCATAAAACGTATACTTTGTATTAAATATCAATTATATAAAGTGTTTAAACTTAAAAGACTTCTAAATTGTGTAATAATTTAGAGCTCTTGAAGTTGAATGGACTGTTTTTTAATTTAATATCAAAAACTTTTAACTGATGTATTATCTATCACATCAGTTTATTATCTATGTTTTGTTTTATTTTTTTTTTTTTTTATTTTTTTCGAAAACTATTAAAAACCCTCTTAAAATTATTAAAAACCTACTGGGATGAGAATTTTTCACTAATTTAAGGGGGTATATAATAAATAAAAGGGGTTTTGATGATTTTGAAAAAGCTTGGGAATATCTCAAATACCCAATACATAATTTTGATATATTGATGATCAAATAATTTACCATGAATTACATTAGATTCAACATGAAAGAAGTGATATTATTCTTCAGGCTGAGTTTATTTTCCCGCCCCAAGTATCGTGAAACTCCATTTTCCTCTCCCAGGTTTCAGAAATTATCAAAATACCACTTGCCGTTAGTGAAATCCTGCCCCTAACACAATTCCAGTTGTTGAAATGACAGAAATGCCCCTAGGACATTAACTTTCGTTATTTTAATATTAAATATTGTGATGACATATTTAATTACGGATTTGACCATAAGAAATTGGATAATGACGAAAATATTCTTAAAAGTGGATTGGACGAGTTTTAATGTGAAAAGACAAAAAAGCCGCTATTTTTTAATGTTACACGTTGCCGGGTTACTGTGCAACGATAACAGTTCTTCATCAAAGTTCAAATCACCCACTTCTATTCAATATCTTATGAATCTCTCTAAAAAGCAACCAAAACTCTCATTTTGTCCTCCATTTCCACACAAAAGCAATCCCATTTTTTTACTTTGCAACATTCTATTTTATCAATTTTTATTCACGAATTCAACAAAAAGAAACGCAAAACAATGAATATAAATTAATTCATTTAGATAGATGCAATATATCAATTTTTAGACCAGGGAAATCAAAAAAATAATTTATGATAGAGATATAGAAATCATATAATATCGTCAAATCAAATTATATACAAGTTAATTAAAAAGAAAGAAAGAACCACTATAATTAAGTTAGTAGAAATTTAAGTAATTAGCAATGTATAACCTTATTTTCTAATGTATTTTTTTTATTTTCTGATTTTTATGAGTAGCAACCCTGGCCTTTAGTTTGATACTATATATCTTCTCCTTCATAAGCTGAGCTTCACATAATTGAAATTTGAATGACTTCTAGTATAATCTCCAATTTGATCCTCCTCTTTTATCTTTTGCTCTTGATGGTATGGTACCTCTCATCTCTCTTAATATTACTTTGTTATATTTATTTATATTGACAATATATAAGATCATGAACGTCGAAAAATATGACTTGGAACGCGAAATTGTGTTCTTTGATTCTGTTCTAACGTATCCCTAAATACCAGTTTTTTTATAATGATATTAGATAATTGAACAAACACATATATATCCATAGGACTAAAGAATACTTCTTTAAAAAAAAAAAATTGACATGTAAACATGGAATGAGAATATGTTATATTATTCTTATTCCTATTATATTTTAGATATTATTTTATTTCTTTTATTGTAGAGATTGCATCATTATTGTAATATTTTCTATCCTTATATAGTTATCTTTTTTTTTTTTTTTTAAATGAATAAGTTATATATACTCAACACAATTCAATACATACAATTGAAGATCGCTATCTGCACAACTTTCCACTTATATTTGCAAAAGCAATCTCTTCTATCTCTACAAGAATTCATATTTCCGTATGCTCATCACAATCACCAAAAGATCATCACCAAAAAATCTTCAGAAACAGCTGCTGCAAATGCCACAAAAAAAAAAAAAAAATTAAAAATTAAAAATTGCTCAATCTATAGACAGTTAGGGATGGGCACATGGCAGGGCGGGGCTGGGAACTCCTGTCTCCGGCCTCAACCCGAAAGCCCAAGAGGATTCCCCGATCCCGGCCTAAAGCCTGTTCGAGGAATTTAGGGAATCCTCGAAAAAAGCCCGTTCCCCAAACGGGGAATTCGGGGATTCCCCGTTTGGGGGTTTTTTGTATTTTTGTATCCTTAGTTTTATTATTCTTTTCTCCAAATTATATATACCAACAAAAAAAAATTAAATATATAATATATATATTAAACGTAAAGATCATATCATCAAAAAAGAAATTAAATCTATAATGTACATATTAAATATAAAAATCATCATACTAATATATAATATATAATGTATAATATCAAATATATACCATATATAATGTATAATATATAATGTCNTTCATCTTTGAAAAGCTTACAACCTGGAACAATAGGATTATGAACCGAGTTGCTATTTTCCATCTTAAACCTCTTCAAGACCTCTAAAGCATATTTCTTTTGACAAATATAAATCCCATCAGACCTCTGTAAAACTTCTATGCCTAGAAAAAATCTCATCTTTCCCAAACCAGTCATATCAAATTCCCTCAACATGGAGCTTTTAAATTCGCTAAACATCAATTCATCATTGCCAGTAAATATTAAGTCATCAACATATAAACTGACAATGAGAATCTTACCTCCCTTAGTCGTTTAATGAATAACGTATGCTCACTATAACACTTCTCGAACCCTTCACTTAAGAAATGTGCTTCAATACGGCTGAACCAAGCTCGTGGAGCTTGTTTCAACCCATATAAGGCTTTCTTCAACTTGTAGACTTTCTGGGGGCTGTTCTTTAGTTCATAACCCTTTGGTTGCTCCACAAACACTTCTTCGTTGAGTTCTCCATGCAAGAAGGCAAATTTGACATCAAGTTGATAGAGAGTCCACCCTTTTTGTGCCGCTAGAGCCACAACCATTCTTACTATGTCCATTCTTGCAACTGGTGCAAATACTTCGGTGTAGTCTATCCCTTGTCGTTGCACATACCCTTTTGCCACCAAACGAGCCTTCAATTTATCCACTTCACCGTTTTCTTTGAGTTTAGTTTTATAAACCCACTTCACTCCAATCTTCTTTACACCCTTGGGAAGATCAATAAGTTCCCATGTGTTGTTTCTCTCTATAGCTTGTATCTCTGTGTCCATAGCTGTCCTCCATTTGTCATGCTTTACTGCTTCTTCAAAACACACTGGATCTATTGAAGCAAATAGAGCTGAATTAACATTTGCCTCGTCTTCCTCCGAAAGTCCTTCTCCAGTTACATAATCGCTCATCCACCTGGGAGGCCCTCTGTTTCTTCCATCATATTCATCATTTTGAGGACTACTAACTGGTTCAAGAATTTCTTCTTCTTCTCCATTCACTGCTTCCTCACTCTCTGCGTTTGCTGTTGTATTATCATCCCATTCCAAATCAATCATTATGTGCTCTTCATAACTCTTATCCCAGCTCCAAGACTTATCTTCCTCAAATACTACATCCTTACTAACTACAACCTTTCTTTCAACAAGGTCATAGAGCCTATATGTCGTAGACTCTTCACTAATTCCCAATAACACACAAGCAAGGCTCTTTGCATCTAGCTTTTTCCTTCTCACATCAGGAACATGCACATACGCCACACATCCAAAAACTCTAAAGCGCTCAACTGAGGGTCTGCTTCTACTCCAGGCTTCTTCGGGCGTTTGATTCTTCACGGCCAATGTAGGACTCCTATTCAAAACATGTATTGTCCAATTCATTGCCTCCGGCCAGAAAGTCTTTGGCATCTTTCTTTCAGCGAGCATCATCGAACCATGTTCATCACAGTTCGATTCTTTCGTTCCGCTACTCCGTTCTATTGTGGAGGATATGCTGCAGTCAATTGCCTCTTGATACCATGTTTTGTACAAAACTCATTAAACTCAAGTGATGTGAACTCTCCTCCTCGATCTGTTCTCAAACATTTAATANTAGAAAAAGAAAAAAACTTATTAAAAAATTATTGACATTTATATCCTAAGAACTGTAGTAGTTATATAACTCTAGCAGGTGAATTAAGCAGTCATTGCTAGGGATGGGCACAAAGCCCCGCCCCGCCCCGAACGAGGTAGATTTTTCCCGAATTATTTGGGCTTTGGGTTGGGATCAGACCCAAGATTAGCCCTGAAATTCGGGGACGGGCCGGGATAGGTTTTGCCTCGGCCCGTATATTATATATATATATCAATATTAATTTTAATAATTGAAAATAAATCATATATACCTATAATAATTTTAATAATTGAAAATAAATTATACATTATACAATGACAAATTATAATTGTGTAAGTATTTTATGAAACTATATACAAATAGGTAATAAATAAAACTAGATTAAATATAATAAATCATTATAAATATTTGTAATATATATATATATATATATCATTGTTTTAAAACTCGGCCCGGCCCAGCCGGTTGAACCGGGACCCGACAGCTTCAACGGGTCGGGTTTAACTTTTTTGATTCACCCCCAAACCCTAAGATTTGGGAGGATGATCGGTGAACAATCGACGGCCGGAGGGTTAGGGCTTTTGAAGACTAAGGTCCGGTGAATACAATGGTGGTGGCGTCGTTGATTTCTGGTGAGTAAATCGATCAGAAATCGAAGAAACTTGGCAGCGGCAACAATGAGATTTTTCCGGCGATTGGCTAGGCTAACGGGGGTGGGGTGAAGTGGGTTTTGGTCGGGAGGAATAAGGGAGTAATTCCTGGGTGATGGGGAGGTTTGTAGGCGCCGGCGTGGATGAGATCTGGCCTGGAATATCCACGCCGACGTCGGTGAGATCTGGCCGAAATCGAACCTATTTCGACCAGATCTTGGGTAGATTTTAATGGAAATGGGCTCAGGGGAAGATTAGGGTTGCATCTGGGGAGTCGCTGCTGCCGATCAGTCGTCGGTCGATTTTCAGTTGGGTTGTGTTTGAGAAAGTTCAAACATGTAGGGACTTGAAAGTAATTTTTAGGGGTGTATTTGTTGAGTTTTAAAATTTTTTATCGCTGGTCAAACTGGTTAAACAGGTCAACTCGGGACCCGAAAAATTTGTCGGGTTTCACCCCAGGTTGGGTTTTAAAACATTGATATATATATAATGCTATGAAACAAAAGTTATACATTCGACATTATTTATTATACATTATATATGATATACATTTGACATTATATATTATATATTGTATATTATATATGGTATATACTATATAAGTATAATGTATATAACATATATATGTTGTACATTATAATTTATACATAATATGCTATTATCTATAGTCTTACGTTAATACATAATATATATGTAATATATTATGTAATATATTATTTGTTGTTTTGATTGATTATAATGAATCAATAAATCATTATATATATATTTTTTATCCCTCATTGAATTATTATTTCAATTCTATTATCTAATTGTCTTTGTTATATTGTGATAGTTATTTATTTAAAATTTATTATGATATATATGGTAGTTATTTATTTAAAATTTATTATAATATATATGTATAATGTATCATATATAATACATTATATATTAAAGAGACATTATATATGTTAATACTTATTACTTAATAATACATAATATTATACTATTAATATATAATATATTTATATATATGTATAATGTATTATAATTATTATTTTGATATTTGGATTCATTATAATTATTAATCAAGGGCGGATCCAACACTTGTTGAGGGTGGGCATTTTAACAAAAAAATACTAATATGTATAATTTCTGGATTTTGGCCTACCCTAACAGAATTGTTAATTAAAAAAAAATATTAATGTGTAATTAGTTCTTATTTTGGCATACCCTAACATAAATTTTTAGATTCTCTATTGATTATAATAAATGTATAAATCATTATAATTCCTTTTAATCATTATAATTTATAAATAAAGTCCTTGACACCTTGTGGGAGTATGGATCAGGACCTTGTCCTTCGTTTTCAATGCATTTCAAATTTTCAATTCCATCTTTTCATTACATAATTACCATTTTCCCTTGTTATGTTTTCATAATAAAAATTTTGCCCTTCCTTTATAAACACAAATTATGCCCAAATCCATTCAACTCACGAGGGACCAAGTAATCAAAGTTTGAAAGTGAAACCCTAAATACCCAATCTTGAAAATAGTTGCTACCTGGTGTGCCTCTTCTCTTCATCGTCAAACCTTTACTGGAAATCCTGAATATCAGAATATCACCGCCTCTTCGCCGATTCCGGCCTCCACATTTCATCGGTGACTCGTCATCTCTTCACCTCTTCTTTCTCCATGCCCTTTGCGTTAAGAACTCAAGATTCAAGAAAAATAGGTTTGTTTTCCTTTAAAGTTTCAGGCTTTCATCAGTTTTGGTTCGTCTGAGTGAAGATTTTATGTGTCATTTAGATTGTTTGATTGAGTTATGCACTGTAGTTATACTGGAAGATTTTGTGTGGGGTTTAAGGGTTTAGATTAATTGAGTTATGATTAAAGATTTTATGTGGGGTTTAAGGGTCTAGATTGGTTCATGTGATGTGATTAAAGATTTTATGTGCTTGAAAATTTAGTAATTGCAGTTTATGTTTGCACCTGCTGTGTAGTGTGCAAAGTGCAAACTGCAGTGGAGTTCGCACAAGCAAATTGCAGTGCAGTTTATGTTTGCACCTGCACTGCAGTTTGCTTTTTCATCTGGCAAAGTGCAAATTGCACTGTAGTTTGCTTGTGCAAAGCACGAACTGTAATACACATTGCTAAGCAAACCGCATAGCAGTTTGCTTTTGCATCTGTTGTGCAGTTTGCATGTGCAAAGTGTAAATTGCACTACAATTCGCACTTGTTTTAACATGTTTATTTTTTTGTTTTTGCAATTGCAATTTTTTTTTTTTTTTTTTAACAAATGTGTAAATGGCTATAGGGGTTTTTTTGTAGTTATTTTTAACATGTTTATTCTTTTGTGGGTGTTATCTACAGGTTATTAATAGGTTACATTACACAATGTCAACATCGACCAAAAGAAGGGGTTTAGAAGAGGATGTGAACCGATCTTCTGAAGCATCCAAAAAAGTATCTATTGCGAGTTCCCACATGAATATTCCACCCGATGGGAATGACGAAGAATAATCTCCAGCTCAGGGAACTAGCATACCAATCACGACCAATACCCCTAGTTCAATCCTTCCCCCGCTTCCCTTAGAGGAAACTTATGTCATTGGAACTGGCATGCCTAGGTAAGTTGTATGGCAACATTTCAAAAAAGTCTTAGTTGATGGGAAGGAAAAGGCAGAGTGTAATTACTGTCATCGGCAACTCGTTGGTGGTTCTAAAAATGGAACAAGGCATTTGCACGATCATTATAAAATTTGTGCAAGGCAAAAGAATCAAGATGTATCACAAATGATGCTTGCGGGGATGCAAAAACAAGATTCCATAAAGACATTAAGCAATTACCATTTAGATCAACATGCAGGGAGAGATGATCTTGCTAATATGATTATTCTTCATGAGTATATATCCGTTGAGCATGGTTGACAATTTAGGGTTTAGAAAATTCTACAACACTATTTCACCCTCCTTCAATATTGTCTCTAGGAGAACTATTAAGAGGGACATTATGAAGATGTATGAAGTTGAGAAGGAGAAGTCCATGAAAATGTTAAGCAAGAACTGGAGTAGAGTTGCCATCACTACTGATTTGTGGACTGCCAGCAACCAGAACAAAGGATATATGACTATCACAGCGGACTTTATCGATGGTAATTGGGTATTGCATAATCAACTTTTAAGGTATTATGTTTTTTAATTTTTATGTTTCATTATTTTTATTTCTTTGTAAATTTTTAAGATAAATTAAAATATTAATTATTTACAATTTATATTGTACGTTTGTACATGTGCGTTGCCCACATACTATAGATGTGCTTTCTACGGCGTTGATGGACTGCTTTTATGAGTGGAGCATTGATTCAAACTTGTCTGCATTGACGGTTGACAATTGCTCCACCAATGATGCAGTTGTTCAAGATATTTTAGGTGAGCTTCAATGTTCCGCCCTTATGTTACATGGCGAATTTTTTCATATGCGTTGTTGTGCGCATATTCTCAATTTAGCTGTCTAGGATGGATTATTCTAATATCCAAAATCCGTGAAACTGTTTCCTATTGGACAACATCGCCTAAAAAGGAGCAAAAATTTGTGGAAATGGCACATCATGCAGGCATTCCAAGCACAAAGAAGCTAGGTCTTGATTGTAAGACATGTTGGAGTTCAACATATTTGATGCTTCAAACAACTTTAATTTATAAAGGGGTATTTAGGCATTTAAAGTTTCAAGATCCAAATTATAGATGTTAACCAAGTGATGAAGAATGGAAGTTTGCAGAAAATATCAGTGAGAAGCTAGAAATATTTTATGATACCACACTTGTATTCTTTGCAAAAGAAAAACTCACTGCCAATTCTTATTTTCCAAAGATTTGTGAAATTAGACTTCATGTGACTAAAATGCTAACATATGAGGATGATTTGGTGAGGAAGATGGCAACTCAGATGGATGAAAAGTTAAAAAAATATTGGAGTGTGATTCATGGTGTCATGGGGATTGCAATGATTTTAGACCCTAGGTTTAAAACGAAGTTGTTAGATTTCTTTTTTCCTTTGCTCTATTGAGAGGATGGTGTAGATGAGATTATGAGGATCCGAAGATTATGTAATGATTTGTATGTTCAGCATCAGAGTAACCACCGAGGCTACCAAACACATCAATCTTATAGTTTCATTGTATCCTCTAGTAGCTCTTCTCAGGCTGATTTTGAAAAGATGGGGGTAATGGCTAGTTTAGATAAATTTTTGCGGGAAGAATCTAGTATTGGCCAAGAAAAGTCTGAGTTGGATTCTTACTTAGAGGAAAAAATTATTCCTAGAACTCCAGGCTTTGATTTATTGACTTGGTGGAGGACATTTGGGTCCAAATATCCTATCCTACAAAGGATTGCTTGAGATATCCTAGATGTTCTGGTGTCCACCGTTGCTTCTGAGTTTGCATTTAGCATTGTTGGCAACATGGTGAGTCCACATCGTAATAGGCTTCATTCTGATACAATAGAGACATTGATGTGTTTAAGGAATTGGAAATGGGCTGACATCAAAGGTAAAGAAAAAGAAATTTTTGTTTCTTCTACATTAAAAATTGAAAAAACCTATTAACATATGCTAGTTGTTAATGTTTATTTTCATTGTTATGTTAGGCCTGGGGCTAGGATATGGTTCATCAATTTATGATGACAGTGATGCAGATGATCAGGTATTATAGATTTGTATTTTGTAATATATTCTTTTTCTTTCCTCTTCTTTAATCATTTGTATGATAGTTAAAATTTGTGTACATGTTACTTAAATATCATCTAATTTATATTTTTCACTTGTTTAGGAGGAAATTGAAGTGAAATAATTTTGATGATATGGATACTTTGAAAAGTTTTGGATTTCATATGTGACAGGTTTATTAATTTCTCCATATTTTAATTGTATGCAATTTAATATGGTTTAGATTTTTTTTTTTAGGTTTGTAATAATCTAAAATTTGTCTACAGGTTGCTTGTGGGCTGCACATGGAAATGGAATGTTAGGTGCTGTCTGTTGGTTGTTGATTCTTGATAGTTGATACTATAATGTATTGAATCTACTGAAGTACTGATGTGGATTGTGGGGTGGGTCTTTTTGGCATCTTATGTTTTGAATCTTTTGATTATAGATCTATCACATATTGTAATATATTATCAATTTAGTATGATGGTTTTTATATTTAATATATACATTATAGATTTAATTTCTTTTTTGATGATATGATCTTTATGTTTAATATGTATATTATATATTTAATTTTTTTATTGGTTGGTATATATAATTTGGAGAAAAAGATAATAAAACTAATAAGGATACAAAAAGACAAAAACCCCCAAACGGGGAGCGGGCTTTTTTCGGGGATTCCCTGAATTTCCCGAACGGGCTTCGGGCTGGGATCGAGGAATCCCCTTGGGCTTTCGGGCTGGGGCTGGAGACAGGGGTCCCCGGGTTGTGCCCATTCCTAATTATCAAGGACCTAAGTATTACTTTAAGATTCTTTTTTACCTAATTATACCCCAGGGACCAAAATATTTTAACCTATTTTAACCTTTTTTTGGGGAAAATATATGTTGTTTTAAATTTGTGAATCCTTAGAATAGAAAACTTGATGAGAATTCGTAATTAATTTCACTATTCTTTCTTATATGATTTTAGGACGTGTGCATGTGGGATAAGAGGAAGACCTTGACCAAAAAATACCATATTCGTCTTGATATGGTTGCTCATATTCTAATTAATAATTATTAATAAAATCTAGGATTGTGATATGTAAAATTCATAATTTAAATTCCATTTTCACCTTTGATTTGTCCACAGTAATTGGAATACGACCCTTTTGTTTCGTGCAATAAATACTTATTAGGGTTCATGAACAAATCCTATATCTAAAAAAAAAGCAATGTTATGCTTACAATTACGGACAAAAAACAAATGATAGAGTAGTCATTTACATAAGTTTTGTACAAATTTTGTCATTTTGTATGATTAAGTTGTAAGCAAAACCTTATTGAATTATATAAACTATTCCCTATAAACTGATATGACAACCTTATATGTTTGACACATCGTCTCCTCTAATTTGTTAAGTTTATCCCTAATTTAAAATCATCCTATCACATTTAAACACATCGGTTTGTATGGATTACTACCTTTGGGTGATCGAGTGGTTTGATAGGAACTCTTGGGTGTATTACTCAAGAGAGTCTTGAGTTCGAGTCCCTCTTCAGTTGCTAATAGCGGTAGCCACTAAAGCTCTTACCTGACTGGTAATTGTAGGGTCCCAAAGGATTAGTTGAGATGCACGTACGTTGGTTCGAAAACCCCTGATCATTAAAAAAAAAAAAAAATAGTTTGTATAAGCATGAATTTTTCTTTCTTTCTTTTATTTTTAATAAATTTCCCACTTTTGTTACCTCATATATACAACTTGGTATGATATTGTTGGCACTTAAAATTAATCCCAAAAATTAGTAAAAATTTAAGAGAAAGTTAANCTGTTTCTGGGTCGATTAAATAGTAATTACAACTTCAAAATTACCCCAAATTTTAAAACCACCCAGATTGATTTTCCTTATTTTTCATAGGTGGGATTGAATGATTTTTCTTATTTCTTTATTCGAACCAATTTAGGTATATCTCAATTAATCTTTCGAGATTTTAAAGTTAACAACGATTAGGTAAACTGTAAACCTTATCGACCATCCCTATTAAAGTTAACAACGATTAGGTAAACTGTAAACCTTATCGACCATCCCTATTAACAGTTGAAAGGAATTGAATTCAAGACGTAATAGGCTAATACTCTCAACAATCTTTATCGTCCCGTCCGGCCACCCATGACCATCTCTCTTAACAACCCTCGGTTAATGATTGGTAACTCTTATTTAAGTTTTGTCCAGGCACCCAAAATTCAACCAACTTTATAGAACGCTGATACTAAACTCCTGGAAAAAATTTACCAATTCTAATAAACTTAAAATAACATTAGTGGTCATATTTGTGGTTGGCTTTTACAACTTCTAGTGTTGAAGTTTCCAGTTTCGAAATCATCAGATTTACTAATCAAGATCAGTTGACTAAAAACATTCTTAAAATTAGAACAATGAAGTTCAAGCAATCGATTGCTCATGCCGCATTTAATGGGGATTCATGGAAGTTAAAAGAAACACCCTTTCATCACCTGTAATATTAACCTCTGTAAACGCAGAAGATTAAACCTGGTAATGGCGGTGACTTTCAAGAATCGAAGGGAAGCTACGAAGAAAGAAATCTGGCTTTGCAAACTCAACGGAATACCCATATTTATGTTGTATATTGTATGGTAAAGTTACTAATGAATGCCTTCAAGCGAGAATAGAAAAAAGGCATTATCAGCGAAACTTCCAGATTTACTCTTGGCCTCCCATGAATCAAATAAGCACTAACACTCAGCTTATTTGGGATTATGAAGGCCTCAACCCACCACCACGGCACCAGCACCCACCAAAAAAGGAAGAAAAAAAGTACATTAAAAATGAGAAAACTGAGCTCAAATTTGAACCAAACGGAGCATTTAAAGAAACATTTAACAATCAAAAACAGAAAAAAAAAAAAAAAAAACCAGATCTTGAAACTTCTGCTTCAGTGACCCGTCTAGGGTTTCAATTTTAAGTCTACTGGACTTGCTTCCATCCTGTGTATAAATAGTTCAGTTGAGAGTTGAGGGAAGAAAACAAAACCTAGAGCGCGTTGAAGTAGCGCTCACTGTACGAGAACTCCGCTTCTTTTAGAATTAAAATTTTTGGTCCTTAGGTGGGCCTAACTCCATGAAAGCCCAGTAAAATCTAAAGTAATGCTTAAGTCCTGTGTAAATGTTAATTGTCATATAGGGATAGGCACAAAGCCCGGCCCGTGGGGATCCGACCGACCGACCCGAATGAGGTGGATTTAATTAAATTATAATTAAAAAATCAATCTATTCCTATATCAATTTTAATATTTGAAAACAATATATACTATAATAATTTTAATATTGAAATCAATTATACATTATACAATGACAAATTATCTATAAGTATTTTATGAAATTTATAGAAATAGGATAAATAAAAACTAGATTAAATAATAAATTATATAAATATTGTAAATTATAATTATACATAATATGATATGCTACTGAAACAAAAGTTTACATTCGATATTATATATTATACATTTGAAATATATACATTATAAATTTTACATTGTTATATTATATATGGTATACTATATAGTATAATGTATATAACATATATAAAACTTAACAAATAGGCAAAAATAAAACTAGATAAATATATAAATCATTAATATTATATATATAAATAATATATATATATATATATAATATATATATATAATATAATGTAGAACAAAAGTTATACATTCGACATTATTTATTATATTATATATGATATACATTTGACATTTATATATATAATTGTATATTATAATGGTATATACATATTAAGTATAATGTATAAAATATATGTTGTACATTAATTTATACATAATAGTCTATTCCAATCTTACATTAATACAAAAAATGTATGAATTTTATTTGTGTTTGATGATTATAATGAATCAATAAATCATTAATATTATTTTTTATTCCCCATTGAGATTATTTCAATTCTATTATCTAATTGTTTGTATATTGTGATAGTTATTATTAAAATTTATATGTATATATGGTAGTATTTATTTAAAATTTATTATAATATATATGTATAATGTATCATAATAAATACATTTATATTAAGAGACATTATATATGTTATACTTATTACTTAATAATACATAATATTATATATAATATATAATATTTATTATATATGTATAATGTATTATAATTATTATTTGATATGGATTCATTATAATTATAACAAGGCGGATCCAAACTTTTGAGGGTGGGCATTTTAACAAAAATACTATTGTATAATTTCTGGATTTGGCCTACCCTAACAGAAATGTGTAATTAAAAAAAAATTAATGTGTAATTAGTTCTATTTTGGCATACCCTAACATAATTTTTAGATTCTTATTGATTATATTAATAATCATTATAAATCCTTAATTTTATTAATAAATAAGTCCTTGACCACTGTGGGGAGTATGGATCAGGACCTTGTCCTTCGTTTTCAATGCATCAAATTTTCAATTCATCTTTCATTACATATTACATTTTCCCTTGTTATGTTTTTAATAAAAATTTTGCCCTTCCTTTATAAACACAAATTATGCCCAAATCCATTCAACTCACGAGGGACCAAGTAATCAAGTTGAAAGTGAAACCCTAATACCCAATCTTGAAAAAGTGTACCGTGGTGTGCTCTTCTCTTCATCGTCAAACCTTTACTGGAATCCTGAATATCAGAATATCACCGCCTCTTCGCCGATTCCGGCCTCACATTTTATCGGGGCTCTGCTCTCTTCACCTTCTTTCTCCATGCCCTTTGCGTTAAGACTCAAGATTCAAGAAAAATAGGTTTGTTTTCCTTTAAAGTTCAGGCTTCATCAGTTTTGGTTCGTCTGAGTGAAGATTTATGGTTCATTTAGATTGTTGATTGAGTTAGCACTGTAGTTATACTGGAGATTTTGTGTGGGGTTTAAGGGTTTAGTTAATTGAGTTATGATTAAAGATTTTATGTGGGGGTTAAGGGTCTAGATTGGTTCATGTGATGTGATTAAAGATTTTATGTGCTTGAAAATTTAGTAATTGAGTTTATGTTTGCACTGCTGTGTGTGTGCAAAGTGCAAACTGCAGTGGAGTTCGCACAAGCAAATTGCAGTGCAGTTTTTGTTTGCACCTGCACTGCAGTTGCTTTTTTATCTGGCAAAGTGCAAATTGCACTGTAGTTTGCTTGTGCAAGCACGAATGTAATACACAGCTAAGCAAACCGCATAGCAGTTGCTTTTGCATTGTGTGCGTTTGCATGTGCAAAGTGTAAATTGCACTACAATTCGCACTTGTTTAACATGTTTTTTTTTTGTTTTTGCAATTGCAATTTTTTTTTTTTTTTTTAACAAATGTGTAAATGGCTATAGGGGTTTTTTTTGTAGTTATTTTAAAATGTTTATTCTTTTGGGGGTGTATCTACAGGTTATTAAAGGTTACATAACAATGTCAACATCGACCAAAAGAAGGGGTTTAGAAGAGGATGTGAACCGATTCTTGAAGCATCCAAAAAAGTATCTATTGCGAGTTCCCACATGAATATTCCACCCGATGGGAAGACGAAGATAATCTCAGCTCAGGGAACTGCATACCCTCACGACCAATACCCTAGTTTAATCCTTCCCCCGCTTCCCTTAGAGGAAAAAATATGTCATTGGGACTGGCATGCCTAGGTAAGTTGTTGGCAACATTTCAAAAAAGTCTAGTGATGGGAAGGGAAAGGCAGAGTGTAATACTGTTATCGGCAAATCGTGGGGTTCTAAAAATGGAACAGGCATTTGCACGATCATATAAAATTGTGCAAGGCAAAAGAATCAAGTGTATCACAAATGATGCTTGGGGGGATGCAAAAACAAGATTCCATAAAGATTAGAATTACCATTTAGTCAACATGGGAGAGATGATCTTGCTAATATGATTATCTTCATGGTATATATCCGTTGAGCATGGTTGACAATTTGGGTTTAGAAAAATTACAACACTATTTCACCCTCCTTCAATATGTCTCAGGAGAAATATTAAGAGGGACATTATGAAGATGTATGAGTTGAGGGAGAGTCCATGAAAATGTTAAGCAAGAACTGGAGTAGAGTTGCCATCACTACTGATTTGGGACTGCCAGCAACCAGAACAAAGGATATATGACTATCAAGCGGACTTTATCGATGGAATTGGGTAGCATAATACACTTTAAGGTATTATGTTTTTTAATTTTATTGTTTCATTATTTTTATTTTTTGAAATTTTAAGATAAATAAAATAATAATATTTTACAATTTATATGTTACGTTTGTACATGTGCGTTGCCCACATACTATAGATGTGTTTCTACGCGTTGATGGACTGCTTTATGAGTGGAGATTGATCAAACTTGTCTGCAGACGGTTGACAATTGCTCCACCAATGATGCAGTTGTTCAAGATATTTTAGGTGAGCTTCAATGTTCCGCCCTTATGTTACATGGCGAATTTTCATATGCGTTGTTGTGCGCATATTCTCAATTAGCTGTCTAGGATGGATATTTCAATATCAAAATCCGTGAAACTGTTTCCTATTGGACAACATCGCCTAAAAAGGAGCAAAAATTTGTGGAAATGGCACATCATGCAGGCATTCAAGCACAAGAAGCTAGGTCTTGATTGTAAGACATGTGGAGTTCACATATTTGATGCTTCAAACAACTTTAATTATTAAAGGGGTATTAGGCATTTAAAGTTTCAAGATCCAAATTATAGATGTTAACCAAGTGATGAAGAATGGAAGTTTGCAGAAAATATCATGAGAAGCTGAAATATTTTTTGATACCACATTGTATTTCTTGCAAAAGAAAAACTCACTGCCAATTCTATTTTCCAAAGATTTTGAAATTAGACTTCATGTGACTAAAATGCTAACATATGAGGATGATTGGTGAGGAAGATGGCAACTCGGGGGAAAAGTTAAAAAAATATTGAGTGTGTGATTCATGGTGTCATGGGTTGCAATGATTTTAGACCTAGGTTTAAACGAAGTTGTTAGATTTCTTTTTTCCTTTGCTCTATTGAGAGGGTGGTGTGAGGATATGAGGATCCGAAGATTATGTAATGATTTGTATGTTCAGCATCAGGAGTAACCACCGAGGCTACAAACACATCAACTTATAGTTTCATGTACCTCTAGTAGCTCTTCTCAGGCTGATTTGTGAAAGATGGGGGTAATGGCTAGTTTGATAAATTTTTGCGGGAAGAATCTAGTATTGGCCAAGAAAAGTCTGAGTTGGATTCTTACTTAGAGGAAAAAATTATTCCTGAAACTCCAGGCTTTGATTTTGACTTGGTGGAGGACATTGGGTCCAAAATCCTATCCTACCAAGGATTGCTTGAGATATCCTAGATGTTCTGGTGTCCACGTTGCTTCTGAGTTTGCATTTAGCATTGTTGGCAACATGGTGAGTCCACAATAATAGGCTTCATTTGATACAATAGAGACATTTATGTGTTTAGGAATTGGAAATGGGCTGACATCAAGGTAAAGAAAAAGAATTTTGTTTCTCAATAAAAATTGAAAAAACCTTAACATATGCTAGTTGTTAATGTTTTTTCATTGTTATGTTAGGCTGGGGTGGTATGGTTCATCAATTTATGATGACAGTGATGCAGATGATCAGGTATATAGATTTGTATTTTTTAATATATTCTTTTTCTTTCCTCTTCTTTAATCATTGTATGATAGTTAAAATTTGTGTACATGTTACTTAAATATCATCTAATTTTATTTTTCACTTGTTTAGGAGGAAATTGAAGTGAATAATTTTGAGATAGGATACTTTGAAAAGTTTTGGATTTCATATGTGACGGTTTATTAATTTCTCCATTTTAATTGTAGCAATTTAATAGGTTTAGATTTTTTTTGGTTTTAATAATCTAAAATTTGTCTACAGGTTGCTTGTGGGCTGCACATGGAAATGGAATGTTAGGTGGTCTGTTGGTTGTTGATTCTTGTAGTTGATACTATAATGTATTGAATCTACTGAGAATACTGTGGTTGTGGGTGGGTCTTTTGGCATCTTTGTTTTGAATCTTTGATTATAGATCTATCAATATTTGTAATATTTATCCTTTAGTATGATGGTTTTATATAATATATACATTATAGATTTATTTCTTTTTGATGATATGATCTTATGTTTAATATGTATATTATATATTTAATTTTTTATTGGTTGGTATATATAATTTGGAGAAAAAGAAATAAAAAAAATAAGGATACAAAAAGACACAAACCCCCAAAGGGGAGCGGGGCTTTTTCGGGGATTCCCTGAATTCCCGAAGGGCTTCGGGGGGATCGAGGAATCCCCTGGGCTTTCGGGGGGGGGCTGGAGACAGGGTCCCGGGTTGTGCCCATCCTAATTATCAAGGACCTAAGTTATTCTTTAAGATTCTTTTTTCCTAATTATACCCCAGGGCCAAAATATTTTAACCTATTTTAACCTTTTGGGGAAAATATATGTGTTTTAAATTTGTGAATCCTTAGAATAGAAAACTTGATGAGAATTCGTAAATATTCACTATTCTTTCTTATAGATTTTAGGACGTGTGCATGTGGGATAAGAAGAAGACCTGACCAAAAAATACCATATTGTCTTGATATGGTTGCTCTTCTTTAATTAATAATTATTAAAATCTAGGATTGTGATATGTAAAATTCATAATTTAAATTCATTTCACCTTTGATTTGTCACAGTAATGGAATACGACCCTTTTGTTTCGTGCAATAAATACTTATTAGGGTTCATGAACAATCCTAATTATAAAAAAAAAGCAATTTTGCTTAAAATACGGACAAAAAACAAATGATAGAGTAGTCATTTACATAAGTTTGTTAAATTTTGTCATTTGTATGATTAAGTTGTAAGCAACACATATTGAATTTATAAACATTCCTATAAATGATATGACAACCTTATATGTGACACATGTTCTCTCTAATGTTGTAAGTTTATCCCTAATTTAAAATCATCCTATCACATTAAACAAATCGGTTTGTATGGATTACTACTTGGGTGATCGAGTGGTTTGATAGGAACTCTTGGGTGTATTACTCAAGAGAGTCTTGAGTTCGAGGCCCTCTTCAGTTGCTAATAGCGGTAGCCACTAAGCTCTTACCGACTGGTATTGTAGGGTCCCAAAGTAGTTTGAGATGCACGTACGGTTGTCGAAAACCCCTGATCATTAAAAAAAAAAAAAAATAGTTTGTTAAGCCTGAATTTCTTCTTTCTTTTTTTTAATAAATTTCCCACTTTGTGTACCTCATATATACAACTTGGTATGATATTGTTGGCACTTAAAATTAATCCCAAATTAGTAAAAATTAAGAGAAAGTTAAACATTAAATCTAAACCCTTAAAAGTTATAATTAACTGACACAGGCAAAACATAATTAAAACTTGGAATTCAAAGAGAAACAAGGGGAGGACTCTTAATCTTACCATGTTTTAAACTTCCAATAATATGGTAAGAGAAAGTGCATATTATAATTAGATAATTACCATATTTGAACTTTATATATATCAAGAAACGTTGAATCTAAAATTTTAGTTAACGTTCAATGTACCCAACTCAGAAAAAAAAAAAAAAAAAAAAATCAAGAGCAAAATGGAGATTTTTTTATATATATCTATCAAACCAGAGCTCGTTTCTCCCATTAATTTATATCTTCTCTACTCATATTCTCTTGTATCATTAATCCTTCAAACTCACAAAGAATTTAGGTGAGTTTCATCTATTTGATACTACTTTTTCAATGGTATATACAGTCAGTTTTTATTGTCAACGTCTTGAAGTTTTTAACGTGCGGACTAAAGGTTAACAACTAGAAACCAATAGCTAACCATTGGTACGCTTTTGGTTTGCACGTTAAAACTTTTGAACGTTGACACTTGAAAATTTTCGTGATTATATATATATGCATCGACTTTAGGACTTCGATAAGTCTCTTGAATGTTTTCCAATTTTCATGCTAAATGTAGCTCTAGTCATGGGATCAAACCATGCATTGTGCTATTTTTTTTTTTTTTTTTTTTTTTTTGGTGATTGGGGTGTTCAGGCCAGCTTATGTGCACCTCAACTAATTCTCGAGGTCCTGAAGTTAATAGCCGGGTAAACCTCTAGTGGCCATCGAAGTGAATTGAATTCAAGACCTCTTGGGTAATACCCCAAAAGTCCATATTCAATCACTCGGCCACCCAAAAGTGGTTTGCATTGTGCTATTATTTCTTGATAAGATGATCTTTGTGTCAGAGTTTGAGATTGAAGGTGGCAAAAGAGGCAGAAGATTGTCGAAGAATGCCTACAAAGGAAGCTTGATAAAAGGGCAGAAATGAAGACCAAAGAATATCAAGCAGAGAGAGAAAATTTGTAATTTTATTTCTTCTATTGTAATGAGTACATCAGCCAATTTATATAGTGACTGTGAATACAGTAAAGCAAATGAAATAATACAGTAAAGGAAATGCAATAAGCTCTTAATTACAAAATATTATAATAATCAATCAAATAATTGTAAATCAATAATTGCTTGATTCCAGCATAAACATCTTCAGCATTCCATATTTCATCACTCCCCCTCAAGTTGGTAGTTTGTAGATGTCGAAAACCCCAAGCTTGTGTAATAAATAAGAATGCTGACGACTACATAAAGGCTTCGTGAATATGTCTGCTGGTTGTTCCGATGTTCATATGTGCCTAGTCCTGATAATCCCTTCCTGAATTTTCTCCTTGACGAAATGAAAATCAATTTCTATATGTTTGGTTCTTTTAGGGAAAACTAGATTTGTCGCGATATCATTAGTAGCTTTGTTATCGAAGTATAAAGTGACTGGTTTTCCTATTTTCACTCCCAAATCTTTGACTAATCCAAGAATCCAGACAATCTCACAAGTTGTTTTTGCCATTTCTCTATATTCTGCTTTAGCTGAGGAAAGTGATATTGTTGATTGCCTTTTTGTTTTCCATGATATAAAGGATCCTCCAATTTTAATGAAAAATCCTGTAAGAGACTTTCTAGTCATAGGATAGGTACCCTAATCTAAATCGTAGTATGCTGTGATGTCGAAATTCCCATCTCGAGGTAAAAGAAGTCCTAATCCAGGACATCCTTTTAAATACTTAAGTACCTTGATCACCGTATCCATATGAGATTGTTTTGGTTGATGCATGAACTGACTTAGTATATGGACTGCATAACTTATGTCATGCCTTGTCATGGTGAGATAGATGAGTCTCCCTACGAGTCTTTGATAAGGAGATGGGTCTTGTAACAGAGGATCATTTTCTGAAGAGGTTGTCTCATGGTCATATTGCTGTGATGTGAGTTTGATGTTTGTTCCACAAGAATGATGCTGGGTTTGCATGCTGATAAATCAGAATTAGACACAAGTTCTAAAACATATTTCCCTTAACTTAGAGAAATACCTGTCGGGGATCGTGCAATCTTGATGCCTAAGAAATACTTTGGTTCCCCCAGATCTTTTGTACGAAAATGTTTGTTGAGATGCTCTTTTAGGGTCTGAATGCCATTCTCATTGTTCCCAATGATTAGAATATCATCAACATAAATAATAAGAGCAATGACAATGGTACCTTTGTGCCATGTGAAAAGATAGTAGTCATGCTTGGATTTAGTGAATCCCATGTTTGTTAGAGCCTCTGTGAATTTTGCGTTCCATTGACAGGATGCTTGCTTCAAACCATATAAGGACTTGCGTAGACGACATACCATATTCTCCTCCTGTCTACGAAGTCCAGGAGGAATGTCCATATAAATTTCTTCATGAAGATCTCCGTGAAGAAAGGCATTATGGACATCCATTTGATGAAGGGACCAGTCATTGATGGCAGCAATGGACAAGAAAGTCCGAACAGTGACATGCTTGGCTATTGGACAAAAGTTGTCTTGGTAATCAAAACCTTCTCTCTGGGTGAAACCTTTAGCAACGAGACGAGCCTTGTAACGCTCAATGGATCCATCAGCACGGTGCTTGATCTTATAAATCTATTTGCAACCAATGGGTTTCTTGTGAGAAGGACGAGGAGCAAGATCCCAAGTATGGTTCTAAGAGAGAGCACTGATTTCATCGGCCATGACTTGACGCCAATGTAAATAAGGAACAACTTCAGAGTAACAAGAAGGCTCTTGTTGGGCGGAAATCTGATTGATACAAATCCTGTGGACAGGAGATAATCGATCATAAGTAACATAGTTGGAAGTAGGGTAAGTAGTACTTGTGGTAGTCTGGATGGTAGGACGGACATAATCTTCTGTCCAAATATGTGGGCGAGTGACCCTTGTGGAATGTCTCTGAGGAGGAACAGGAACAATAGGAGTATTATCCAGTGGAGGTGGATTGGAGAGCTGGTTCTCTGGAGATGGATTAGGAGATGGACTAGGAAGCTGCTTCTCTGTGGAAACTGGTCTAGAGGTCAACTTGGAGGATCCTATATCTTGAATGGGATGCATGGTATAATAAGGTCTTGATAGGTCCGCTGCTAAAGGATCCTCCAAAAAAGGTGGAGACTGCGGGGATTCATTAGAGGGGGACCTGTCTAAAAAAGGAAAGGAATCTTCATGAAAAACCACATCCCTAGAAACCAGGAATTTCCCTGAGGTGATATCATACAGTCGATAACCTTTCTGATGCATTGGGTAACCTAAAAAAACACATGAAATAGCCCGAGGAGAAAATTTATCATGCCCCCTTAAATTTGTAGAGTATCATAAACACCCAAACACTTGGAGGTGATCAACTGTAGGTGGTTTACCAAAAAGAACTTCATAGGATGTCTTGACATCTAGAACCCAACTCGGCATCCTATTGATCAGGTAGGTGGCCGTGACCACACATTCACCCCAAAGGGTAGTAGAGATGTTGGCTTCGTGTTTAAGGGCACGAGCGACCTCTAAAAGATGTCGATGTTTCTGTTCAACTATGCCATTCTGTTGAGGGGCATTGACATAAGAACTTTCATGGATAATACCAAGAGAGGAAAAAATGTCCAAACATTGAGTGTTGAAAAAATCCCTAGCATTATCAGTTCGAATTCGTTGAACCAAAAGATCAAATTGGGTTTTGACCATGGACAAAAAATGTCTGATGTGAGTGAGTGTCTGGGTTTTAGATTGCATGATGTAGACCTAGGTTCCCCGAGAGTAATCATCAACAATGGTAAGAAAATATCTAGAGCCATCGTGATTGGTTGTGTGATATGGACCCCATATGTCCATATGAACTAAGGAAAATTTACAGGTTGTGGAAGGCGTGTGTTTAGGAAATATTGTGCGGGACTGTTTTACAAGGAGACAAATAAGACAATTGGGTTGTGGAATAGAGGCACTATGACCCAGACGTTGATGCAAAATAAAAGAAGTTTTATTAATGTTTGTATTAAAAGAATTTTTATTTTCAGTAATACAAGACATTGAGTTTGTAGCATCAGAGGCACCTATCCAATAATAAAGGCCTTGGTGAACTTTACCCGAGCCCATCAGATTCCCAGTCAAACGGTCCTGAAATTCACATTTGTTAGGAAAAAATTTTAAGACACATACATTATCTTCACATAGTTTGGAAACAGAGATGAGATTGAAACGGAAGGCAGGAACAAACAAGACATTATGAAGGATTAAATGTTTATTTAGATGAACAGTTCCTAATTGGGTGGCTGGTGCATGTGTACCATTTGGCATGCGGACTGATGTGTAAGGTATAGAGGATGTATGGGAAAAATGTTTGGGATCGCAAACTATGTGGTCACTGGCCCTTGAATCAATTATCCAAAAATTTTCTTTTATAATATTGGAACAAAAAGATGTACTTGCATAAGATGTTGTATTGGCCTGTGGACTTTGATTTAGCATTTGCAGGATCTGACGATACTGTTCTTGGCTAAACATAAGGACCACAGTGTTATTCTCAGAATTGACAGAGTGACTTACTTGATTGGCAGTGGCCGATCTAGACCGTTGATTTTGGTGGCAGCCATGTGGTTTCCAACAAGTGTCTCTCGTGTGGTTTCTCCTTTTGCAAAAATCGCAATAACAATTTTTGTTGAACTTGAATGGCCCATGAGAGGAATTAAAATTTGTGGAGTGGACTAGGCTATTTCTCGAATGTGGGCCAGCTGCAAAACTTGGGACATTTCTAGAATTTTGGCTAGCAACCAAATTTGAGCCCAAACCGTTATTAAGCCCATTTGATTGTGAGCCATTGGATGAGAAGGTGAGATTTGGGTCGTTAACTCCTCCATATAAAAGATAGCTTTCCCTGTCAGATTGCCTTAGCCTTCCCTTTTCATTTCCATGTTTCATCTCCGGTGGTCCAGTCTGCCGCCGTTGGGGATTGACTGCGAAAGCAGTAGCTTCAGTACTGGGTTGGGATTCAGACGAAGCCGATCTCTGGCTTTCGTCTTGCACGACCAATTGGTAGGTGCACTGGAGAGATGGCGCTGGTGATGTAGCCAATAGCTGTGTTCAAAAAGCCAAAAAATTGTCATTCAAACCAATCAAAAAATGTACTAACATGTTTTGATCTTTCAGGTGCTTAATCTGGTGAAGAATCGTGGAGGGCCCTTCAATCAGTTCTTCAACAGCATCGAGCTCGTTCCAAATCGCCAAAAGGCGATTGAAATAAATTGTGACTGGCAAGTTTTGTTGTTTGATTTCAAGAAGATTTTTACGCAAAGTAAAAATCTTTGCTAGATCGAGTTGGCCGTACATCTCTCAGATGTTTGTCCACATTTCATGTGCGTTTACTATCTGAGGCAAGTCGACAGCAATCTCTTGGGTCAAGGAGTTACTGATTTAGGCGCGAACGAGAGTATTGCACCAAATCCAGTGCTGGATCAGATGCGGTTTAGTGGGTTGGGGAAGGGTTCCATCGATGAACCCTTCCTTATTTTTGGTTACCAGAGCTCGTCGGAAGTCTCTGGCCCACGTGGTGTAATTTTGAGATCCGGCCAATGGCTGTTTGACAAGCACAAGTCCAGAGCCATCGAAAACAGGCGAGAAAAGGGCAACCCCTGGTTCTGGTTGACCCGTGGAGGCTGGAAGGATTTGAAAGATCGGGTAGGGATTTTGACCCGTCGGGTTCGGGTTTTGACCCATAAACACGAATCGAAATGGGTCGGGTTGAAAATTGAATCCAGGTTGTTGGTTAGACTCTGGTGGATGATTTGGACTAGTGTGGATGTTTGGGCCTGTTGGAGTTTGGTTGTGTGGGCCTTCATTTTGGCTGTGGATTCTGAGTCTGGTTCAATTGGTGTTTTGGTTGGGTCCATTTTGTGATGTTTGAAAAATCTAATCCTATTGCCTTGTTTTGCAGGTTTAGAGAAACAATGGCTTAGAGAGGATTGTAGCGGAAGCAAAGGTTAGCTCTGATACCATGTCAGAGTTTGAGATTGAAGGTGGCAAAAGAGGCAGAAGACTGCCAAAGAATGCCTACAAAGGAAGCTTGATAAAAGGGCAGAAATGAAGACCAAAGAATATCAAGCAAAGAGAGAAAATTTGTAATTGTATTTCTTGAATTGTAATGAGTACATCAGCCAATTTAGGGAGTGTTTGTCTAAGCTTATAAGCTGGTCAAACTAATTTATAAGCTCTAAAATTAAACTGACCTGTTTGTTTATAACTTTTTTGAGCTCATAAGTTAAGCTTATAAGCCAAAAAAAAAAAAAAAAAAAAAAAAAAAGTTTTGGGGGGGGGGGGGGGGGGGGGAGAAATTAAACAGACGTTTGTTTATAACTTTTTTGAGTCCTAAAGCCAAAAACAAAAAAAAAAAAAAGTTTGAGGGGGGGGGGGGGGGCCGGGGAGGTATTTATTATTATATATTATTATATTGTATAATCTAATTTGACAAGTATATTACTATATATCCTTGTTTAATTTTAAATTCCACAATATACCCTTGTTTTATTGTAGTATCATTTTTAGTCATTTTATAAAAAATATATCTTAAACCATATTTTATCATATACGTCAACTACTTTTCAGTCATATAAGTACTTTAACCAAACACGTAATTGCTTATAAGCTAAAATGCTTATTGCTAAGCTTAGACAAACACCCTTATAAATGGCTTTGAATACAGTAAAGGTAATGAAATAATACAGTAAAGGAAATCCAATAAGCTCTTAATTACCAAATATTACAAATATCAATCAAATAATTGTAAATCAATAATTGATTCCAGCATAAATCTTCAGCATTCCATATTTCTCACTTTGTAATGGAATATATGTTATTGGAATTAATTAATTTATCTTGTTGTTTGACATTGTTGTAGTGAACATGAACTTCTCCGGAGTCGAGCTCAATAAGGTTATCGTTGTAATGGGGTCGACTGGTACGGAAAGACCAGACTCTCCGTTGCCCTTGCTACCAATTTCGGCCGAGATTATCAATTCTGACAAATCCAAGTTTACAAGGGCGTGGATATCATCACCAACAAAGTCTCTTCCATGAAATCGCGGTGTACCTCACCATTTGTTAGGGTTTCTGGACCCTGATGAAGATTTCACAGCTCAAGAATTTTGTCGACATACCATGATGACCATTCATCGTATTATAGAAAAGGGTCGTATCCGATCATCGTAGGTGGTTCGAACAACTATATCAGAGCTCTCGTAGAAGATCCAACTATACAGTTTAGGAAAAACTTTGATTGTTGTTTTTTTGGATGGATGTATCATTACTGTTTTGCACAGGTAGTAGGCAAACGGGTTGATAACATGTTGAATTGGGTTAGGGATGAAGTCAGAGAAATGTTTGATCTGAGGCAGACTATACGCGGGGAATCCGACGAGCTATTGGGGCTCCGGAGAGCACAAGTACCTGGAAATTGAAGGTCATGACATGGTTGATGAAGCCACTAAAAAGAATTACTAATGCTGCTATTGAAGAGATCAAAGATAACCTGTAAATTGGTGAACTGTCAGCTGGAGAAGATTCGAAGACTTAGAGATGAGTCGGGTGGGAGATTCACCGGATGATGCGACTCCTGTATTGACAACAATGGGAGAAAGAAGCAGAAGAAGTGGGAGAATGCAGTGATGAAACCTAGCTTGAAGATAGTTGGAAATTTTTTGAAAGAGAAGAAGAAGAGTCATCATGTTGAGTCTTCTACCTACTACTTTCAAGTCTTATTGTCGAGTGTCAGGGAATTTCAATGGCGAATTAGAAGGACAATGAGATAGGAATATCAGTCTCTCATATGTAATAACTAGTGAGCAATGAATAACGGATTCTTCCTGTCCTGTAATAAAAATGAAGTATGGTGTCTTCATTTAGTCACAATAGCAATATATTTTATTTGGTTTAATATATTTTCTAATTCGATATCACACACGCATGGTTTTTTTTTTTTTAAATGGGAGTATCGGATCAGTTTGCGCGCATCTTGAATAATCTCTTGGGACCCTGAAGTTAATGACCCGATATACCTTTCAACAGTTACGTATCTAGGATTTTTAGAGAATGACTTTAAACATTTAAGTAATAAATTTACAATAAAATGTTGTGAGGTCAAATTGTAAATATATAAATACATCCAAGACCTCTAATGTTCACCTTTATTAATAACTGAGAGGAATTGAACTCAAGACTCTTGGTAATACATCCAGAGTCCCTATCACTCAGCATGTCACCCAGAGGTAGTTCACACACACAGGGTTATCATCCTTGCATGATTTTATGAAATACGAGAGGAGGTAATTGATAAATTCTAATATTATATTTCCTAAACCTGGGGTATACAAGAGACAATAAACCTAATAATATTGTGACAAACTATTATGAGCATGTTATTAATGTTGTTATTGAAGATATACTTGTAATTACCTTAATTAATAATGTGATTTTTGTTCTATATATGTATTTTTTTATTGGTTTGATATTATTTTCTTAATCTGGGATATGCCAGGTTAAATGAAGTATATATAAAATAAAGGGGCAAAACCGAATGTTCAATGTATCTAATTATCTATACATAATTTTATCATATTATACTCTAAATTCTATTTGCTTTTACTTAAAAAGAGGCAAGTAATTTCCATTAATTTGGGCACCCTAATTTTAAGGAATTTAATAAAGTATTATAATTGGTACTTATATTCATTAATTATATTTTAATTAAAATACTTACATAAAGATGAAACTTAAAGGGAAGAGTTAAATAAAAATTTAAATTTTAAGAAAAATAATGATACATATATGATTTTAAGTATATAGATTTGTTTAAAACTTTCCTGTAATTTGAATATGCCATTTTTTTTATCTATTTATATCATCATAATATGGGCAAAAAAATCACTGCATTTTTTTCTTTTAATCAAGGTGTCCGAACCAGCTTACACGCACACGACCTTCTATCGACTAATCCTCGTGGGGATAACGGCAACCCATGTTATGGCCCCCACTTAAATCTTAGGAGCCAGAAGGATTCGAACCTAAGACTGTGCACCTTAACTACATATCCCAACACCTACCTACCACTTGAGCTACCTAAGGGTGGGTTCACTAATATTTTCAAGCACAAAAAATTTAGGTTAGTCTCTTCCATGCAATATTTTTATCTTCATCATTAGTCATTCTTTATTTTATTTTATTTATTTATTTTTGGTGTAGAGTAATTTTTTCTTAATTTTAATTATATAAATATTATAATGTGGGCATGACGATTACTTTTTTTTTTTTAGGGTATTTGAGGTATCCAGACCCACATGGAGTTTACCTAGTCTTTAGGGCCCGGAACACCCCACAAGCTCAATGGAACAAGGTAATTGCACAAATGGTAGACACCCTTCTGCGACTCAAACACAAGACCCCTTAGGTATAGCTGACTCCAGTGGCTAAAAGTGTACTATCCGGCCACAAGGGGAGACTCTTTTGCAGTATTGTCAATATGGACTCCTTAACAAAGGTCACAACAAGGTTATTTTCTAATGGGATCGAGGGCACTGGAAAAAACCAAACTTTCCATTTTGCTAGCCACTTATTTTCCAATGGAAATTATCAATTCTGACAAAATTTAAGTTTACAAAGGTCTTGATATATCACCATTTATTAGGGTTTAGGCGTCTCACCACTTATTAGGGTAATGAAGATTTCATAGTTCAAGAGTTTTGTCACCTTAACTAATGACCATTCATTGTATATAACAAAACAGTTGTATCCCGATCATTGGAGATGGTTCCAACAACTATATACAAAGCTCTCATGGAGGATCCAAGTTGTATTCTCTGGTTGTATGTTGTTTTACCAACTTTTGTGTAGCGAAAACGAGTTCATCAGTGGTGGAATTAGGGTTAGTTGATGAAGTCATCAGGAAGTGTTTCATCCAAAAGCCACCTCTATGTTTGATAAAAATGGCCAGGAAAGAACAAAGAAGCAGAAGAAGCTGGGAGAAAATGGTGATGGAAACCTATATTGCAGTTATTATTGGCGGATTCTTGAAGAAAGATGTGGGATCTAATGGGCCGGCTTCGAAGCCCATGAAACACGAGATCTTAGAGGCGGTGGTTACGTGGCTTCAACTTCAACTTATACGACACACAGTCGGCAGAGGGCGGTCTGAAAGTTGGAGATCAGCCGCCACAAAAATTGGTGATGTCATAAGTCTACTTCGAATTTTATTTTATTTTTTATTATATTAGAGAAAACAACTTTTTCTCACCCAAGGTTTGCCTTAATGACCTTCCTACCTAAAAAGTTTCAAAATACTATTTTTTCACCCAAAGTTAAGATTTCGTTACTACCTAAAGCCGATTCCGATGCAAAAAATTTCCTTATTATCACCATTTAAACTTCTGATCTCCTCTCTAGAAAACCCCTCTCACTAAACACCGATTTCTTGTCGACTGTAACCACGCAAAGCTAGGGTTTCGTGTTCTTAGCTAATTTCTGGATGATTTTAGGGGCGAAATTCAATTAACTACTACCATTTGATCCACCGGCCTCCACTCTACAAAAACCCTCTTACCCTGACTTTTGGTAACTCATCAAACACTGGTTGAGAAAGTGAAGTGTATTTTGGGTATTAATGGAATATAATATTGGGTGGGGGAAAGTGCTATTTTGAAACTTTTTGGGTGAGAAAGTGTCATTAAGCTAAACCTTGGGTGGGAAAAAGACGTTTTCTCTTATTATATTGTAAAATGGAGTCTTTAAGAGTGAAGACATTCTTTTACGTAAACATAATATTTAAATAAAATAATTAATTATTGGCTTCTAAATTATTAGTGCAAGTTGAGTTTCATTATATATATTATATTATTATATATATATATATTATATATATATTATATTTATATATATATATATATTCAGCTTGCACACCTAATTTTTGGCTTAGCAAAGTTACCAAACAGATTCCAAGGAAATGTGGTAGAATTTTTGCATAATAACAGGAACCATTATCCATAATTCCAAGGATGAAGATGGTGACGAAGAAAAAAGAGATGAAGACGGAGATCGTTCACGTGACTTTAACGATCACTAGGTGGTCCAATGGTTAATTATGACTCTTGGATGTATTATTTAAGAGGTTATGAGTTTGATCCACCTAGGTTGTTAATAGGGAATAATCACTGAGGGGATTTACTCGGCTATCAATTTCAAGGTCCTGAAAAATTTATTAAGGTGTGGTTAAGTGATCAATTAAGATTTTTGGATATATTATTTAAGAGGTTATGAGTTCGATCTACCTAGGTTGTTAATAGGGATAATAACTGAGGGGATTTATCCGACTATTAATTTTAACTGAGGGAAATAGATTCTTTTGTCTAAGGTGACGTAGTGTGGAATCAAAATCTATTATATTGTCTCTCACAAATGGCAGCCTCAATTCTCAACCATTACATTTGCGCCACGTGTTGCCACGCTTGTGATGTGTCAACCTAGCTGTGACTCGGCAAAACACATGCGGAGAATATAAATAACTTCGCTTTCGTTTAGGCTTTTATAGAAGCAACAAAGCTACGGACATCGAATATTTTGCACCGAAAATGTGTACCGGCCTACGTGTACACGTGACTCACACCAGCAGTCCAGACGCCTGATTTTTTTATAAATATTTTTCTAGTGAACGGCCGTCTATCAAATATGGACGGCCGTTCATTCACATAGACTCTCGTCCATATTTGATGGACGGGGGTCCATTTACTACAGATGGACGTCCTCATTTAAAGGATGCCCGTCCATAAGTAAAATGGAATAAGTTTTTTTTTATAAAAATTAGGGACGGCTGTTCATCCGTTATGGACGGTCGTCCCTTCATCCGTTATGGATGGTCATCCCTTCATTTTGGATGGGTGCCCGCAAATAAGGGACCCCTGTCCTTAACCAAAATATAAAAATTAAAAAAAAAAAAATTTAGGGATGGCCGTCCAAAAATTTGAGGACAGCCGTCCTTAACCAAACTATGAAAAAAAAAAAAAATTTGGGGACGGCCGTCCCTTATGTTTGGACGGGCGTCCATACTTTAAAAAAAAAAAAAAACATTCTAGTCCATACATTAAAAAAAAAAGAACATTCTAAACACCTCTTCTTCTTCGCTCTTCTTTGCCAAGCCAAAAACCACAGCAACATCTCTCACAACATAGCTCATTGATCTCCATGGATTCTTAACCCAACAATGCTTAGGAATAGCCGCTCTAATATCAGATAATTTAAAAGGAGGAGGCGCAGCA